>NC_046156.1:164880108-164995108 GCF_011064425.1 Rattus rattus
AACCAAAATGCGAATGCTTCACTCCTTCTTTAAAAGGGGAACAAGAATACCCTTGGGAGAAACAGGGAGATAAAGCCAACAGCAGAAGGAACACCCATTCAGAGGTCTACCCTACATGTGGCCCAGAAAGTACATATACAGCCACCAATTAGATAAGATTTATGAAGCAAAGAACAGAAACACAGGAGGCTGGATATAGATCTTCCAGTAAGACAGCCAAATACAGCAAATACAGAGGCGTATGCCAGCAGGAAACCACTGAACTGAGAACAGGACCCCCGTTGAAGGAATCAGAGAAAGAACTGGAAGAGCTTGAAGGAGCTCGAGACCCCATATGTACAACAATGCCAACCAACCAGAGCTTCCAGGGACTAAGCCACTACCTAAAGACTATACATGGACTGACCCTGGACTCTGACCTCATAGGTAGCAATGAATAACCTAGTAAGAGCACCAGTGAAGGGGAAGCTTGGTCCTGTAAGACTGGAACCCCCCAGTGAACATGATTGTTGGGAGAGCGGTAATGTGTGGAGGATAGAACACCCACAGAGATGGGGATATTGACCTGAAAAATCAGAAGGGGAATAACAATCTAAAACAAATAAAAATACTCATTCTAATAAAGATTGGAAAATTTATCTTACTATAATTATTAATTCAATTTCAAGATATAAAAAAGGAAGTTAGTATTAACACATGTGTCTTCTAATAATAAGCAAGTTAATTTGCTAAACTAAGGTACATATATATTGACTATACTTTTAATGTTTACATAGTTATTAGATGTAAAGGAGTAAGTTTCAATTATCCTAAAGAAGCCACTGAGGACTACACATAAATGAATTTACATTAGTATTTCACAAAAGGAAAAAAAAAAAATGGTATGTGGTATATGATAACACTGCCCTAAGAACTTCAAATCTCTGAAGCAAAAAAATTGAAAGAACATCTCAGAAGATGGGAAGACCTCCTATGCTCGTGGATTGGCAGGATTAATATAGTAAAAAGCAGACATTTTGCCAAAAGCAATATACAGATTCACAAAATCCTCATCAAAATTCAATTCAGTTCTTCATAGATTTAGAAAGAGCAATTTTCAAATTCATTTGAAGAACTAAAAACCCAACAGAGTGAAATCTATACTCAACAATAAAAAGAACTTAATCGCCATCCCTGAACTCAAGGTGTAAATACATAGAATAAAAAAAAAAAAAAAATGTGGTGCTGGTACACAGATAGAAGGAGATCAAATGAATAGAACTTAAAATGCAGAATGATCTTTGTAAAGGAGGCTAAAAACATTCCAGTGGGGAAAATGGTAGTATTTTCTTTCAACAGATAGTGTTAGTTTCAACTGAAGGTCAGCATGTAGCATCGTCTTATACAAGCTTAAGTCTACAGATCAAGAACCGCCACATAAAACCAGACACACTCAAACTAATAGTAGAAAAGTGGGGAAAAGACTTGAACATAATGGGCATCAGGAAAATTTCCTGAACAAAACATCACTGCCTTTTGCTCTAAGATCAAGAATTGACAAAATGAGACCTTATAAAACAGCAAAGCTTCTGTAAGGCAAAGGATGCTGTCAGGGAGGGAGAAAAACATCAACCAACAGATTGGCAAAATATCTTTTAATCATACATTTGGAAAATGAGCTAATATCAAAACATATAATGAACTCAAAAAGTTAAACTCAGAAATGATAATAACCCTTTTTGTAAAAATTAGTAAAATATATGCACAGATCTCCTAAGAAGCAAATGTAGAATAAAAAGAACATAGTTAAGGAATTAACCAATGCTGGGCTCTAAATAAAAGAATCAAATGGAACCAAGAAACAGAAAAAATGGCAGATATTGAGAGGATTGGAAATATTGAGTCCTAAATGGGATGTTTCTATCAAATATCTCTTCCCAGGGTTCAGAGAACTTTTTTACAAGAGAAGGTGTAGATAAAGAGTAACAGCCGAGGGATGGAGGATACCAAGGAATCTATCTACTAGAAACAGCTGAAATACACAAAAGAAACACAAAAAAGAACTGTTACAAAGCAGACTCTTTAGAGAGAATTAAACACACATCTTCATCTCTCTTATCCTCAGAAGCTATCTCCATTGAAAACCACTTAATATAAAAATATTAGCATTCTCAAGAACATCTCACTGTGGAAACAAACCACTCATAAGGGTGAGTTCCATGCCCAGCAATAGATGGTCGCCACAATAAAAAATTATATGGTTTATTTGGAGTTAATTGTCTCATAATTTTGTGTCACAGCATATTTTATTTGCCTTTATTTATTATGGCTTAATTCATTATGGCTTCCTGTTTCCTGTTTTAATTGGAGTAAATATACACATTAACATGTATTGCCTCTATATAAATGTGTTTCTTGTCCTTCTTTACGGATCTTTTTCTTTTGTTTATTTAGCTCTATTCAATTTGTCTCTCTTATTGTTTTTTATCTATTTTACTTTATTTTTTATTCTGTTTTTGTTTTCTAAGGGACAGAAAGGATGTGAATTTGGGGATCAAGCGAATGGGGAAACTAGGAGGAAGAAATTCATGGGAAAACAATGTTCAAAATATTGTATAAAATCTATTATAAATAAATGGAACAAAAGAATACTTTAAGGTCCCAGAGGAATGGGAAATACAAGAAATCAAGACCATCTAGACACACAGAAGAGGCTGGCACATGTATAGATTGTGAGATTGTATAAAAACTTCATTTGAACCACCATTTCTATGGTTCAAATCACATTTGTGATTGGAAGGAAGACAGAAATATACTCAGCCATAAAGTAGGGTTAATGGCTGGAAAAGTTGATAAATTATTTTAGTCACACCCACTTCAATATAGTTTCCTATAGTGTTGACAACATAAGATTAGTATTATCTTAAAGGAAGACAGTCTCACAGGGTCCTATGATTCAGTTTCTTGAAACATTGAGGTTGGAAAGATTCTCGAATGGGCATCACTGCCTTTATTCACCTATCATCGAATTGAATCAGCCAGTCAGTAAAAGGATTAACTTTTATATTCAGTGGAGAGCCTGTCTCAAAAAGTTAATGTGGAGAATGATAAAAGAAACACACCTAACATCAAATCTGCACCCTATACACACATGTGTTTTTGCCTCCTGTAAACACACACACACACAGTGTGTGTTTTTGTGTGTGTGTGTTTGTGTGTGTGTGTGTGTGTAGTAAGGGAGACAGAAAGTCAAGAGAAATTATGTAAATGTGTATATATGATTAAATATATAGTATATAATATATATTATAAATATATATAATATCTTTTTAAATATTTAAGGAGATAATTATATTTTTGAGGAGCTCAACCTTTCTATATACTAATTACACATCAAATATCCATCCTCTAAATTACATCTTAATAGGTTTAAGATATGAATTCAAGAAAGACATAAAATATCAATTTTGTAGTAAAGAAAAGTAAATATTGCTAACATTTTTTTATTCCTATAGGCTAACAATTATTAATATTTCTGAACAAATATTTTCATGAAAATCTGAAAAATTAATTCTGAGAGGTAATTATGGTCGAATTTTAATGCATATCATATACTTCGATTAGGAAAAACGCTATATAAAACATCTACCAAAAAGCCTACAATTAATACTGACTAAGTAGAAGAGACAATATGCAATTACTAATTACAAAAATAATCCAGCAAACTGAGATCCTATATACAATTGGTATTTCACAGGACTTTTATTCTAGATTTTCAAATTTAATCAACCATATAAACACTTGAAATCCCGCATCACAATGGCCACACCAGTTAAATCCGATTTGAATTATTCTTCAAATTTCCTCAACTTATTTTTTCATAAAAACCTCAAGGAGATAAACAAAAGGGCCTCTATTGTCTTGCTTTTCCCTCATGGCACTGCCTTCATCTCAATGTACATCTTTGCATTTTTGTTACAATACCGGCAGGACTGGACCTTTTCTATGATGCTTGTGATGGTTTGGGCTGAATAAGGTAAGACCTCATTTACTGAAGGTTAGAGCTTCCCATAAATGCATCTAAGATTGTTTTTTCCTCTTGTCTATACAGCATGAGCAATAATGATGTAAAGATGAACTCCGTCAGTCCTAACTCATACCTCTTCTACTCCAAAGATGATTTCATTTCTCACCACTAAATCTCCTTGAGGGTTTGCAGTTAGATAAGCAGTGTTTTCATCAATAACAATTCTATATCAAATGTGCAGTTATTCTTAATTTTTTAAAACATCATCTTGAGATCGTGCATATTGTTTTCTAGAAAATACCTCATATACATATTGGGCAAAAAGGAGTAAAATAACCATGATGGAATCTCTCTCTCTCTCTCTGTCTCTGTCTCTGTCTATATCTGTCTCTCTGTCGCTCTCTCTCTCTTTGAATTGATGTTAGTGTTACTAAACCTGAGGTAGAAGCAAAATACAAGAGACACATGTACCATAAATGGAATCATCTAAGCAAATAAGATTGAATAAATTTGATGAATTCACAATTTATTAGCAAAATAAAGGCTTAAAGAGATTAATCATTTTCATGCATTGAATCATTCAAGCAGAAGCATTCCAATGAAAACCCTTTCAAGTTCAAAGGAAGTGCAGAAGTCAACTAAAGAAAAGATGAAGAATTTGAATAAAAGATCAACCAGAAAGATATTTCTAAAGGCCACCCTGAATAGACAGTTTTTATGATCTCCTAATGATTATCTTGTCAAAAAGTGAATACATATTTAAATATTTTACCATGATATTTTTTTTAAATATATTCATTTTTCATATATTTAACATAACAATCTCAAAGTTTAATATATTTTCATATAAATACATATAGTTTTCCTGGACAATGCTACAAGTTTTGTTTATCAATATTAAGATATATGCTAATATAATGCAGGTAATGTCCATAAGTCAGGGTACACTAAGCCAAAGTTGTCCTGTAATAAAGTTTTATGATAAATATTAAACAAATTCACCATTGCAGGTTTTATTTTTTAACATTACAGTTGTTCATTAATCCTTTCCTTTTGTTTTAAGTATAAAAGAATTTTTTTTCATAAAAATATTTCTTTATCTTAAGAATGAAGAATTTCATTAAATATTATTATCTAAATTATAACTCAAATATTAATGAAACATGGGTTTTGTAAAGTTTCTTAATAAGAACTTCAAATGTTAAGAATAATATCAGATACTTTAATGGTCACATTTTTGAAGTATTTTTCTTGAATTTCATTAGGAAAATAGCTTTGCTAGGTTTGCACACATTTAAGATATTGAATTGGAATGAAATTTGGTTAGAATTTATGATGACCTATGCAGAAATTTTGTACATGTATTAAGGGTTTTTAAAGCTGGATATGATTTAGAAATCCTTTTGACATCTTTTAAATCAATATTTAGAATTTTACCGGATAAATATCATAAAGTTCTGCATTCCTTATGTATCCTTCATTCCGTCTCCATTAATTTTCACCTGAAATGCAATGGACAATAATTTCAAATAATACTCAATGAGATAACCACATGGAGAATTAATTTATTTCAACCTCAAGTAGAATATGATTGGCTTTTTAGAATTAAAATAAAGATATATCACATTGCTATTGGCAAATAAAACTGCTCATCTTGTAACCTCTATATTTCCATTTATCAGTATGGTCTCTCAGAAGAACTGAAAGATAATCAGTGGCGTTTTGTAGTCATGAACATCATCATTCACCTGCATAGTTTTTAAGACATGAATTTTGTGTCTGATGGCTGTAAGTGTAGAGAAATAACTAAACCTGGCTGAATGGGATATACTAATTTATTTTTAGAATGTCATACTAACACCAAAGTTTCTAGCATTTAAAATAGATACACTGTAGATCAACGTATCCTTTATAAAGCTTAAGGTACAGTAAGATGTTGGTATTTAAATGGATGTTATTTAAACAGCTATAGTTTACAAACTGCCCGATTAAGTGATAAGAGTAGACCAGCTCCAAACTTTAAACCCATACTATCCATCCATAAATTTCAAAAAAAAAAAAGAACAAATTGAATCATGTCTAAATTTAACCAATTAATCATTCTTTTAAGTTTTAAAATAGTTTAATTGGCAGAGTTACTTCAATCATTTTGAGTTCAAGTTTTATTGTTATCTCTGCAACAAGAAAAATTAAAGAAACCACTTATCTTCCTCGTCTATGTAAGACTGGCTTTTAAAAGCACACTGCTCACAATTTACCAAAAAGGAAAAATTGAAAAAAAATACTGTAAACTGTTCAATTATTTTGGCAAGTGAACATTTCTTTTGGGATGGTAGTTTAAATACTGGCACTTGAGGTAGGGATATGGTGCAGTTGCTAAAGCAAGCAAAAAGTGGTGAATTCAAATTCTCCTGCGTCACATAAAAAGCTGCAGTCGAACATGTATATATTCTGGTGCTCGGGAAGCAGAGATAGCAAGATCCCTGAAACCAGGTGGCTAATTATTCTTGCCAAATCTGTGAGCTCCGATTCAATGAATGGCCCTGTTTCAAAAAGTGTGAAACAGAGGAGTAGAAGAAGGCATCGACCTCTGGCCTTTATGTACATGTGTGTGTACACACACATCCAGGAAACGTGCACACACATAACCACATATAAACAAATAAAATAAATTCCAGGGTAAAGGTCTTTGCAGAAAGTTTCCAGGGATTGAATCTTTTCCCCTTCAAAAGATTCCAGAAAATTTTTTTTCAGAAAGCCTCTGAAATATAGATAAGTGAGAAGATATGTTTGCTGTATGATCACTTTAAAAATCTCCAGAGTTTATATATATATATATATATATATATATCTTAAACAGTTCAATGTCTAAGACACTACATAACTTCATGTAGCTAATATCACTCCCTGTGATACACCTGAGTTAATACTGATTATTTCTATATTTCATGTTTTTGCTACTACTCTATGACCTGATGGACAACCCTCCTGGGCCCCTTCCCTTGCAACCTGCATGTTTGTAGCCATCCTGCCCTCCCCCTTTCTAGCATAGACCTGCTCTATACCCCAGTCATAGGTAAAACCTCTCTCTTCCTCTTCCTGGTCCTTCCCGAAATCCTAAAAGTACCACCATTGGCATCTCACAATCCATTGACCAGTCAAAACCAACTGGTTACAGGGTCCTGTAGGATGATGTCATACAGCTGAAGGCAGGTATAAGATAGAATGAGGCCTCTCATTGGATGAGAAGGAAAGATGGGCAGAGAAAAGTTTGAGGAAGAGGAGGAGACTGGAATGTAAGGAGACAAGAGAGAAAGTGACAGAGAAGAACATGGAGGCTGATGTAAAGACTCCATTCTCTTAGTATTGACAGGTTGTTATGAATATTCTAAAGGGATGGCTGTGTATAGGGCTTTGTATGTTTAGGTGGGTAATTATACTTATCAATTGGATCAGAGGTTATTGTGTTTTGTGTTCTTTCTTGTGGCTAATTGAGTTTAAGAGAAGAAAAAGTGGGGAAGATTCTCGAACACAAGGGCACTGAAGAAAACTTCCTGAACACAATACCTATGGATTATGCTCTAAGATCAAGAATAGACAAATTGGATCTCATAAAACTACAAAACTTCTGTAAAGCAAAGGACACTATTGTTAGGACAAATCAGCCAACCAACAGATTGGGAAAAAGATCTTTACCAATCCTACAACTGATAGAGCTCATTCCAAAATATACAGAACTCACAAGTTAGAACACAGGAGACAAATAACTTATTAAAAATAGGGTTCAGAGCTAAACAAAGAATTTACAGCTGAGGAATGGTGAATGGCTGAGAAGCACATAAAGAAATGTTCAACATCTTTTCTTTTTCTTTTTTTTTTTTTAATCTTTATTAACTTGAGTATTTATTTACATTTCGATTGTTATTCCCCTTCCGTGTTTCCAGGCCAACATCCCCCTAACCCCTCCCACTCTCCTTCAAAATGGGCTTCCCGCCCCATCCTCCCCTCATTACCACACTTCCCCCCAACAATCTCTTTCACCAGGTGTTTTGTTTTTGCACGACCAAGGACTTCCCCTTCCACTGCTGCTCTTACTAGGATATTCATTGCTACCTAAGAGGTTGGAGCCCAGGGTCAGTCCATGTATAGTCTTTGGGATTGTGGCTTAGTCCCTGGAAGCTCTGGTTGGTTGCCATTGTTGTTCATAAGGGGTCTCGAGCCCATTCAAGCTCTTCCAGTCCTTTCTCTGATTCCTTCAATGGGGGTCCCGTTCTCAGTTCAGTGGTTTGCTGCTGGCATTCGTCTATGAATTAGCTGTATTCTGGGTGTGTCTCTCAGGAGAGATCTACATCCGGTTCCTGTAGGCCTCCAATTCTTTGCTTCATCCATCTTATCTAATTGGGTGGCTGTATATGTATGGGCCACATGTGGGGTAAGCTCTGAATGGGTGTTCCTTCTGCCTATGTTCTTTTCTTTTTTTTTTTCTTCTTTTTCTTTTTTTTCGGGGCTGGTGACCGAACCCAGGGCCTTGTGCTTCCTAGGTAAGCGCTCTACCACTGAGCTAAATCCCCATCCCGTCTGCCTATGTTCTAAACTTTGCCTCCCTATTCCCTGCCAAGGGTATTCTTGTTCCCATTTTAAAGAAGGAGTGAAGCATTCACATTTTGGTCATCCATCTTGAGTTTCATGTGTTCTGTGCATCTAGGGTAATTCAAGCATTTGGGCTAATAACCACTTATCAATGCGTGCATACCATGTGTGTTTTTCTGTGATTGGGTTACCTCACTCAGGATGATATTTTGCAGTTACATCCATTTGCCTATGAATTACATAAAGTCATTGTTTTTGATAGCTGAGTAATAGTCCATTGTGTAGATGTACCACATTTTCTGTATCCATTCCTCTGCTGAAGGGTACCTGGGTTCTTTCAAGCTTCTGGCTATTATGAATAAGGCTGCTATGAACATAGTGGAGCATGTGTCTTTGTTATATGTTGGGGCATTTTATGGGTATATGCCCAAGAGAGGTATAGCTGGGTCCTCAGGTAGTTCAATGTCCAATTTTCTGAGGAATCTCCAGACTGATTTCCAGAATGGTTGTACCAGTCGGCAATCCCACCAACAATGGAGGAGTGTTCGTCTTTCCCACATCCTCACCAGCATTTGATGAGATCTTCAAATTCTTTCTTCAGAGGCTTGAAGTTCTTATAATATAGATATTTTATTTTATATTATATTTTATTTTATATTATTTGGGACTATTATGAAGGGTTTCGTTTCCCTAATTTCTTTCTCAGCTTGTTTCTATTTTATATAGAAGAAGACTACAGATTTATTTGAATTAATTTTTACCCAGCCACTTTGCTGAAGGTGTTTATCAGGTTTAGTAGTTCTCTGGTGGAAACTTTAGAATTGCTTAAATATACTATCATATCATCTGCAAATAGTGATATTTTGACTTATTTTCCAATCTGTATCACCTTGATCTCCTTTTGTTGTCTTATTGCTCTGGCTAGAACTTCATGAACTATATTCAATAAGTAGGGAGAGAGTGGGCAGCCTTGTCTAGTCCCTAATTTTAGTGGGATTGCTTCAAGTTTCTCTCCATTTAGTTTAATGTTAGCTACAGGTGTGCTGTATATGGCTTTTACTATGTTTAGGTATGGGCCTTGAATTCCTATTCTTTCCAGGACTTTTATCATTAAGGGGTGATGAATTTTGTCAAATGCTTTCTCAGCATCTATTGAAATAATCATGTGGTTTTATTTTTTCAGTTTGTTTATATAATGGATTATGTTGATGGTTTTCCATACATTAAACCATCCCTGCATGCCTTGGTGAAGCCTACTTGATCATGGTGGATGATTGTTTTGATGTGCTCTTGGATTCGGTTTGCCAGAATTTTATTGAGTATTTTTGCGTGGATATTCATAAGGGAAATTGGTCTGAAATTCTCTTTCTCTTTTGGGTCTTTGTGTGGTTTAGGTATAAGAATAATTGTGGCTTCATAGAAGGAATTTGGTAGCACTCCATCTGTTTCAATTTTGTGAATAGTTTGGATAGTATTGGTATGAGGTCCTCTATGAAGGTCTGATAGAATTCTGCACTGAACCCATCTGGACCTGGGCACTTTTTCGTTGGGAGACCTTTAATGACTGCTTCTATTTCTTTAGGAGTTATAGGGTTGTTTAAATTGTTTATCTGTTCCTGATTTAAATTCGGTAACTAGTATCTGTCTAGGAAATTATCCATTTCCTTCAGATTTTCTAGTTTTGTTGAATATAGGCTTTTGTAGTAGGATCTGATGATTTTTTTTTAATTTCCTGATTCTGTAGTTATGTCTTCCTTTTCATTTTTGATTTTGTTTTTCTTTTTGGAAACATTCTCTGCGTCCTCTCTTTAGTCTGGGTAAGGGTTTATATATTTTGTTAATTTTCGCAAAAACCAGCTTTTGATTTTGTTGATTCTTTGTTTCTACTTGGTTGATTTCAGCTCTCAGTTTGATTATTTCCTGCCTTCTTCTTCTCTGGTGTGCATTTGCTTCTTTTTGTTCTAGAGCTTTTACTAGTCCTGTTAAGTTGCTTATATATGCTCTCTCCTATTTCTTTCTGCAGGCACTCAGAGCTATGAGTTTTACTCTTAGCACGGCTTTCATTGTGTCCCATAAGTTTGGGAATGTTGTACCTTCATTTTCATTAAATTCTATGAAGTTTTTAACTTCTTTCTATATTTCTTCCTTGACCAGGTTATCATTGAACACTGCATTGTTCAATGTATATGTGGGCATTCTTCCCTTATTGTTTTTGTAGACCAGCTTTAGCCCATGGTTGTCTGATAGGACGTATGGTATTATTTCTATCTTTCTGTATCCGTTGAGGTCTATTTTATGACAAATCATATGGTCAGTTTTGGAGATAGTACCATGAGGTGGTGAGAAGAGGGTATATTCTTTTGTTTTAGGATAGAATGTTCTATAAATATCTGTTAAGTCCATTTGGTTCATGATTTCTCTTAGTCTGTGTAAGTCTCTGTTTAATTTCTGTTTCCATAATCTGTCCATTGATGAGAGTGTGGTGTTGAAATCTTCTACTCTTATTCTGTGAGGTGCAATGTGTGCTTTGAGCTTTAGTAAGGTTTATTTTTTTATATGTAAGTACCCTTGAATTTGGACCATAAATATTTAGGATTGAGAGTTTATCTTGGTGGATTTTTCCTTTGATGAATATCAAGTGTCCTTCCTTATCTCTTTTGATAACTTTTAGTTGAAAATCGATTTTATTAGATATTAGCATGGCTACTCCAGCTTGCTTCTTCAGACCATTTGCTTGGAAAGTTGTTTTCCAGCCATTCACTCTAATGTAGTGTCTGTCTTTGTCTCTGAGGTGTGTTTCCTGTAGGCAGCAGAATGCAGGGTCCTCGTTGCGTATGCAGTTTGTTAATCTATGTCTTTTTATTGGGGAGTTGAGGCCATTGATGTTGAGAGAAATTAAGGAATAGTGATTATTGCTTCCTGTTATATTCATATTTGGATGTGAGATTATGTTTGTGTACTTTTCTTCTCTTTGTTTTGTTGCCAAGACAATTACTTTCTAGCTTTTTCTAGGGTGTAGTTTGCCTCCTTATGTTGGGCTTTACCATTTATTATCCTTTGTAGTGCTGGATTTGTAGAAAGATATTGTATAAATTTGGTTTTGTCATGGAATATCTTGGTTTTTCCATCTATGTTAATTGAGAGTTTTGCTGGATACAGTAACCTGGGCTGGCATTTTGTTCTCTTAGTGTCTGTTTGACATCTGTCTAGGATCTTCTGGCTTTCTTAGTCTCTGGCGAGAAGTCTGGTGTGATTCTGATAGGTCTGCCTTTATATGTTACTTGACCTTTTTTCCTTACGGCTTTTAATATTCTTTCTTTATTTTGTGCATTTGGTATATTGACTATTATGTGACGGGAGGATTTTCTTTTTTGGTCTAGTCTATTTGGAGTTCTGAAGGCTTCCTGTATGTTTATGGGCATCTCTTTCTTTAGGTTAGGGAATTTTTCTTCTATGATTTTGTTGAAGTTATTTACTGGTCCTTTGAGCTGTGAGTCTTCACTCTCTTCTATACCTATTATCCTTAGGTTTGATCTTCTCATTGACTCCTGGATTTCCTGTATGTTTTGGACCAGTAGCTTTTTCTGTTTTACATTATCTTTGACTGTTGTGTCAATGATTTCTATGGAATCTTCTGCCCCTGAGATTCTCTCTTCTATTTCTTGTATTCTGTTTGTGATACTTGTATCTTGTGTCTTTTCCTTTGGTTTTCTATATCCAGGGTTGTTTCCCTGTGTCCTTTCTTTATTGCTTCTATTTCGATTTTTAATTCCT
Organism: Rattus rattus; assembly: GCF_011064425.1. Taxonomy (NCBI): domain Eukaryota; kingdom Metazoa; phylum Chordata; class Mammalia; order Rodentia; family Muridae; genus Rattus; species Rattus rattus. The sequence continues at coordinate 164,892,479 of NC_046156.1, forward strand.
TCACCTGTTTGATTGTGTTTTCCTGGAATTCTTTCAGGCATTTCTGTGATTCCTCTCTATAGGCTTCTGCTTGTTTATTTATGTTTTCCTGAGTTTCTCTAAGGGAGCTCTTCATGTCTTTCTTGAAATCCTCCAGCATCATGATCAAATGTCATCTTAAATCTACATCTTGCTTTTCTGGTGTGTTTGGATATTCAGTGTTTGCTTTGGTGAGAGAATTGAGCTCCGATGATGCCATGTAGTCTTGGTTTCTGTTGCTTGGGTTCCTGTGCTTGCCTCTCACCATCAGGCTGTCTCTGGTGTTACCTTGTTCTGCTCTTTCTGACAGTGGCTAGACGGTCCTATAGGCCTGTGTGTCAGGAGTGCTGTAGACCTGTTTTCCTGTTTTCTTTCAGCCAGTTATGGGAACAGAGTGTTCTGCTTTTGGGCGTGTAGTCTTCCCTGTCTACTGGTCTTCAGCTGTTCCTTTGGGCCTGTGTCCTGAGTCATCCAGGAAGGTCACTTGGTGCAGAAAAGTTGGTCTTACCTGTGGTCCTGTGGCTCAAGTTTGCTCGTGTGGGGCTGCGTTTGAGCTCTCCTTGAGAGCAGCAAACAGCAGGGCCTTCGCCGCCTTTCCCTCCCATGAAATTTGGGTGCAGAGAACTGTTGACCAGTTACCTTCAGGTCCCAGCGGTGTCTGGACTGCGAGGGATTTGCTGTTCAAGTGCCCCTATCTTCTGGTTCCAGAGGCCATATACAGTTACCTCTTGGGCCAGGGATAAGGGCAGGAGTGGACAGCATTGGTGTCCTCTCCTGCTCTGCAGTCTCAGGAGTGTCCACCTCATGTTCAAAATCTTTAGTCATAAGGGAAATGCAAATCAAAACAACCCTGAGATGCCACCTCACACCAGTCAGAATGTTTAAGATCAAAAACTCCAGCGATATCAGATGCTGGGTAGGATGTGGAGAAAGAGGAACACTCTTCCATTGTTGGTGGGATTGCCGACTGGTACAACCGTTCTGGAAATCAGTCTGGAGGTTCCTCAGAAAATTGGACATTGAACTACCTGAGGATCCAGCTATACCTCTCTTGGGCATATACCCAAAAGATGCACCAACATATAACAAAGACACATGCTCCACTGTGTTCATAGCAGTCTTATTTATAATTGCCAGTAGCTGGAAAGAACCCAGATGCCCTTCAACAGAGGAATGGATACAGGAAATGTGGTACATCTACACAATGGACTATTACTCAGGTATCAAAAACAATGACTTTATGAAATTCATAGGCAAACGAATGGAACTGGAAAATATCATCCTGAGTGAAGTAACACATGGTCAGAAAAACCAACATGGTTTGTACTCACTGATAAGTGGGTATTAGTCTAAACGCTCGATTTACCCTAGATGCAGAGAACACATGAAACAAAAGAAGGATGACCATAATGCTGATGCTTCACTCCTTCTTTAAAAGGGGAACAAGAATACCCTTGGGAGGGTATAGGGTGGGAAAGTTTAGAACAGAGGCTGAAGGAACTGCTATTCAGAGCCTGCTCCACTTCTGGCCCATACATATACAGCCACCAAACTAGATAAGATAGATGAAGCAAAGAAGTGCAGGCTGACAGGAACTGGATGGAGATCTCTCCTGAGAGACACAGCCAGAATAAGGCAAATACATAAGTGAATGCCAGCAGCAAACCACTGAACTGAGAATGGGACCCCCATTAAGAGACAGGACTGAAAAAGCTGAAGGGACTTGAGACCCCATATGACCAACAATACCACCCAACCAGAGCTTCCAGGGACTAAGCCACTATCCAAAGACTATACATGGACTGACCCTGGGCTCCAACTACATAGGTAGCAATGAATAGCCTAGTACGGGCACTTGTGGAAGGGGAAACCATTGATCCTGCCAAGACTGAACCCCCTGTGAACGAGATTGTTGGGGGGAGTACAGTAATGGGGGGAGGATGGGGAGGGGAACACACATATAGAAGGGGAGGGGGGGGAAAGAGAATAACAATTGAAATGTAAATAAGAAATACCCAAATTAATAAAGATAGCTGGGTGAGGGGGAGAGAGTATGTGGTGGCTGGGACAGTAAGCTGCCATGGAATTGAGATGTATATTTCTGGCATGGTGTCAGCCTGCCTTGGTAACTGGATGGGTAGAGAGTTTGTTGCCAGGGTCACAGAGAGGCCATCGGCTGTGTAATACAGGATGGAGCAAAGCTAGTGAGAGGCTTTGCTGACTGAGATTAAGATATCTACCTGATATCTTGAGGCACTGTGGGGCTAGAACTAGTGTGGTATAAAAGACAGTTTTGTTTTGTTTTTTTTTTAATAATTTAACAGCAACAGGTTCCCACTTAGAAAGGGATTTTAAAAGTATTCTGCATGCAGGATTCTTCAAAGAGATAATTTGGTAATATAATTAGCATGAGAACACAATTCATGACATTCTGGCTTAAAAATTTTGAGATCAGTGAGTGACCCCATCCCTCAATAGAGGGCCAAGTCTACCTACTGGAGGTGGTCTCTTCAGGTTCTATCCCCATGCTGTTGGGTATTTTTGGTTAAAATCATCCCCATTGGGTTCTGGGAGCCTCATGAATCCCTGGCATATGAGACTTTCTATTGGTTCCCTCCTTTTCTGCCCCCTCACTGCTACATATTTCTATTCATTCCCCTTGTCATCTCGTTTCTCTCACCTCTCCTCCAATATCTGTTCCAATGCCGCCTTTTTTCTTCCCCCTCTATTCTTCTACTCTGGTCCCTCCCTCTTTTTGCCTCCCATGATTATTTTGTTCCCCTTTCTATGTGGGATTGAAACATCTACACTTTGGCCTTCCTTCTTGTTAGGCTTCCTATGGTCTGAGTTCTACTGTGGGTATTCTGACCTTTTGGGCTAATATGTGTGTCCTTTTGGTTCTGGGTTACCTCAGTCAGGATATTTTCTAGTTCTACCCAGTTGCTGCAAAATTCGTAAAATCCTCTTTTTAAACAGTTGAATAATAACCATTGTGTAAATGTACCACAATTTCTGTGTCCACTGAAGGACATCTGGGTTGTTTCCAGCTTCTGACTATTCTAAGGCTGCTTTGAACAGAGTGGAGCATGTGTCCTTGTGATATGGTGGAGTGTCATTTGAGAAAATGCCCAAGAGTGGTACATCTGGGTCTTCAAGTAGAATTATTTCCAATTTTTTGAAGAACTGCCAGATTGATTTCGAAAGTGGTTGTACCAGCCTGCAATCACATTAATCTCTTATCATACTATATAGTGCATGATGGCTGTCCCACAAAAGTTACTTATACTTTTCTCGTCAATCTCAATTTTACAAACCTCATTTCTAATCTTACTCAGCTTATTATAAACACATTGTTAAATTTTTTTTGCTTTGAATTTTTTTAGCTATGGTTTCTCTGTATAGCTTTGGCTGTCCTGGAACTCACCCTGTAGACCAGGCTGCCCTGGATCTTGCAGAGATCTGCCTGTCTCTGCCTCCCAAGAGCTGGGATTAAAGTCCTTCACCATCACTCCCATACTAAACAAATTAACAAAATGTGGTTATGTGTTCTTTTATTTCTTTTTAACTTAAATATAAGAAAAGTTCTAGTAGGTGATGAAGAAATGGCTTAACAGTTAAGAGCACTGACTACTCTTTCAGAGGACCTAAGTTTCAATTCAAGCACCCACAAGGCTGCTCCCAACTGTCTGTAACTGTAATCTCATAGAGTCTGATGTTCTCCTCTATTAAGGTGCACATACAAACAAAATATCTACATATGTATTAAATATGTAAATAAAGAAATATATGTTTTAAAATATCTAGCTATGCTTTGAGGTTCAAACCCTCTTACTTCCTCCACATTCTTTTCTTCATTTTATATCCATGTTTTCCCCAATTTCACAGTTTAATTTTCCTCATTATAATTGTTAATTTCTCTCTTAAGTGTTTTTCTTAGAATATACAATTTTTCTACAACAATAGGTTTCTTTTAGGAAAAGTAGACTAATAGGAGGTGAAGGAGACAGAGAGTAATGAAAGTAAATATGGATCAGAATATGTGATTTATTACCATAATGTATGAAATTTACATAAATTGTCATTTTCATTTAAACATACTACTATCCACTAAAGTGTTTAAACTGAAGTTCTGTCATCAGAATTATGATATAATTGTTACCAAACTTGATATTGCACGGTCAATTTAAAATAAATAAAATATAAAATGATTGCTTTCTTAGAGTTGAATCCATAGTTAAAGCGTCTCACATGACTGAAGTAATTATGATGTAAAAAGCAATCTAATTGAACAGATTGTTTTGGAGAACAATTTGGAGTCTTCTGAGTTCTTCTCAAATTTCCTTAAAAAAATGACTTCCATGAGATTTGGGACGGAGTCAGACATGCACCACTGGAATTTAAGGAAACAAATGTCTGAGGTTCATTACAGAACAACTATTATTTTAGCAACAATTTCATCAACTTATTCTATCTTCCTGAATTCTGTGTGTAGTAGGGTCCCTGACTTCCCTCAGAGAAGGCTGTTTCATTTGATCAATTACAATGTAGGAGTTAATTGCAACTGTTGCAGCCTGATACCCATTCCTCCTCTCCTCCTCAGGTTCTTCCTGCTCACTTGCTGGTGCTCTCTGACTAACTCTACAGCCTCCCAAACATTTCCCCTTTCTCCTCCTCTTCCCCTACCGCCCTCTGTGTAAGTCATGCACTTAGATTTATTTCATGGCAAAAATTTAATTTCTTTTTGCAAAACTATATTTTGAACTATGAAATGAGCACAATAATACCTTTAATTAAATTTTCAATTTATTGTTGTTTTTATTTATTCATTAATAGGGGGAAAGGTTTGCTTGATATATTTGAAGGGCATAAAAATTATACTAGTAAAATTCCTTCTAACTGTCATGATATTTTATCTCTCTGCATCTTGAATTAAATCTTCTGTCAAAACTTCCCACGTATATATTACCTGTGGTCCATGCAGAAGAAAAAAGGCAGTTATAACATGGTAATTTGATTTTTCTGCAGTTTTTTCTCCATTCTGTTAAATCTTTTTAGCTTGATTGAACCGAGACATTTGTAGATTTCCACAACACACATTTAATGTGACTGAATTTCCAGAAGCCATCAGGTTACAAGCATACTGACCTAATCAAAGGCTTAATCAACTGATGAATTTATAGTGTTTGCAGACTATTAAAAGTGTTGAAATTATTATGATGACCATAGTTGAATGAAATGGGTAGCTGTGCCAGGCCTCTGAATTGTCTGTCTGGAAATGATTCAATGGTTTCATTCCTTTGGACTTCCTCTTCACCCTGGAATGGGCTTCTTCTTGTCACTGTTTTCCTATCCAACATATTTTGTGTCACCAGAACCCATAAACAATGGAACCAAGTGACTATGGACTAAATCTCTAAATCCATGAGCTAAAATTTTCCACCTTCATAGTGTCTATCTATGATATTTATCACGGCACACAGACGAAAGAGCAGACTTCTTCTATACACTAAAAACGTAATCTACCTGGACAGGTCAGAAGTATCAATTTTCAAGAAAGAAAAGAAATCAGGCATATGCATTGATGTCTACAGAACATGATTAAGCCATGAGAGGTAATGGCTTAGGTAGAGATAACTGACATGACAATAAAAACAGATATTGTAATTGTGATTAATTTCATATTTTAAACTGATATTCAGTGACATGGTTTTCACATTTCATGTCAACAAAAGGCTATGTTGGTGTCTATGTTCATCTCTCTTCATAAGACAACTGAGTTAGAATGTTAGTCCTACAATGTTTCTGGATCATCATGAATCTATTGCCTTTTTTTTCTCCATCTTTATTAAATTGGATATTTCTTATTTACATTTCAATTGTTATTCCCTTTCCCCGTTTCCAGGTCAACATTCCCCTAACCCCTCCCCCTCCCCTTCTATATGGGTATTCCCCTCCCCCCAAGCCCTCCCCGCAAAAATCCCGGTCACTCGGGTTCTAGCCTTGGCAGGGCCAAAGGCTTTCCCTTCCACTGGTGTCCCTACTAACCTATTCATTGCTACTTATGAATTTGGAGCCCAAGATCAGTCCATGTATAGTCTTTCAGTAGTGGCTTAGTCCTTGGAAGATCTGGTTGGTTGGCATTGTTGTTCATATAGGGTCTCAAGCCCCTTCAGCTCTTTCAGTCCTTTCTCTGAATCCTTCAACGGGGCTCCTGTTCTCAGTTCAGTGTTTTTTGCTGACATTCGCCTATGTAATTGCCATATTCTGGCTCTGTCTCTCAGGAAAGATATACATCCGGTATCAGTCAGGCTGCACCACTTTGCTTCATCCATCTTATCTAGTGTTGTGGCTGAATATGTATGGGTCACATGTGGAGCAGGCTCTGTAATGGTTATTCCTTCAGTTTCTGTTCTAAACTTTGCCTCCCTATCTCCTCCTAAGGGTATTCTTGTTCCCCTTTTAAAGAAGGAGTGAAGCATCGGCAATTTTGTCATTCTTCTTGAGTTTCATGTGTTCTGTGGATCTTGGGTAATTCGAGCATTTGGGCTAATATCTATTTATTAATGAGGAAATACCATGTGTGTTTTTCTGTGATTGGGTTACCTCACTCGGGATGATATTTTCCACTCTATTCATTTGCCTATGAATTTCATAAAGTCATTGTTTTTGATAGTTGAGTAGTATTCCATTGTGTAGATGTACCACATTTTCTGTATCTTTTCCTCTGCTGAAGGGCATCTGGATTCTTTCCAGCTTCTGGCTATTGTAAATAAGGATGCTATGAACATAGGGGAGCATGTGTCTTTGTTATATGTTGGGGCATCTTTTGGGTATATGCCCAAGAGAGGTATAGCTGGGTCCTCAGGTAGTGCAATGTCTAATTTTCTGAAGAACCTCCAGAATGATTTCTAGAATGGTTGTACCAGTCTGCAATCCCACCACCAGTGGAAGAATGTTCCTCTTTCTCCACATCCTCACCAGCATCTGCTGTTGCTGGAGTTTTTGATCTTAGCCATTGTGTCTGGTGTGAGGTGGAATCTCAGGGTTGTTTTGATTTGCATGTCCCTTATGACTAAAGATGTTGAATATTTCCTTAGGTGCTTCTCAGCCATTCAACATTCCTCAGCTGTGAATTCTATGTTTAGCTCTGAACCCCATTTTAATAGGCTTATTTGTCTCCCTGCCATCTAACTTCATGAGTGCTTTGTATGTTTTAGAATGAGCCCTCTATCAATTGTAGGATTGGTAAAGATCTTTTCCCAATATGTTGGTTGCCGTTTTGTCCTAAGAACAGTGTCCTTTGCCTTATAGAAGCTGTGTAGCTTTATGAGACCCCATTTGTCAATTCTTGATCTTAGAGCATAAGTCATTGGTGTTTTGTTCAGGAAATTATCTCCAGTGCCCATGTGGTCGAGATTCTTCCCCACGTTTTCTTCTATTAGTTTGAGTGTATCTGGTTTGATATGGAGGGCCTTAATCCACTTGGACTTAAACTTTGTACAGGGTGGTAAGAAAGGATTGATCTGTAATCTTCTACATGCTGGCCTCCAGTTGAACAAGCATCATTAACTGAAAATGCTATCTTTTTTCCATTGGATGGTTTTGGCTCCTTTGTCAAAAATCAAGTGACCATAGGTGTGTGGGTTCATTGCTGCGTTTTCAATTCTTTTTCACTGGTCTTTCTGCCTGTCTCTGTACCAATACCATACAGTTTTTAATCACTATTGCTCTGTAATACTGCTTGAGTTCAGGGATCTTGATCCCCTGGAAGTCCTTTTATTGTTGAGGATAGTTTTAGCTATCCTGGATTTTTTGTTATTTCAGATTAATTTGCAAATTGTTCTGTCTAACTCTATCAAGAATTGGATTGGACTTTCGATGGGGATTCCATTGAATCTGTAGATTGCTTTTGGTAAAATGTCCATTTTTACTATATTACTCTGCCAATCCATGAGCATTGGAGATCTTTCCATCTTCTTAGATCTTCTTCAATTTCTTTCTTCAGAGACTTGAAATTTTTATCATACAGATCTTTCACTTGCTTGGTTAAAGTCACACTGAGGTATTTTATATTATTTGGTACTGTTATGAAGTGTGTAGTTTCCCTAATTTCTTTCTCAGCTTGTTTTTCTCTTGTGTAGAGGAAGGCTATTGATTTATTTGAGTTAATTTTATACCCAGCCACTTTGCTGAAGGTGTTTATCAGGTTTAGTTGCCTTTGTAACTGTAGTAGAGAAAGTGGAAGAAGCAAATATATTCCACTGGTTTATCTGATTGTACAATGGAATTCTAATATATTTAGTCATTAGATTTTTAAAAAATTAGGTGTCAGTGTGTCTTAGGCAGGACATTTATTTTGTGTGCACATTCCTTAAGCTGAATTGTTATGTGCAACTCTGACTACTCGTTATTGCTGATAATAATAATTCCCACTTTTGGAATACATGAATTAAGTTCTACATAATGTTTTAAATGTGTAAAACACTGCTTCAAAGTATTTATACAGCATAAGTGCTAAATGGAAAACTGTGACTTTTTTATTTGATCAGAAATCACCTAAGTATTGTGGTTGAGATTTAACAGACTATAAATTTTCTGGAAAGAACTTAGTTTGGGACAAAACTAGAATTTTATATGTAGTGGGGCTTTTTTATCCTACTGTACATTTCAAAAGAGTAGTTCATTGAAAATGTCTTCATTATTTATATTTTCATAAACGTCATAAGGAGGGAAGTGATGGAAATGCTAGGCAAAGATAGCTCAGATTTGTTTCTAGATAGAAATTGCTAAGTATGAATAATTTCACCAAAATATCATCTATAACCAGTTCTCTTTAGGACCAAATTGAATATGTTTCTTAAATAAAATATATTCTTATTTTGTATGTGTGAGATAATTAATAGTATGAATTCATTTTTCTACTAACTATATTATTTCCTTTGTACAGTTAATTACTCACTTTTAAATTAAAAGGCTTGGTTGATTTTTATTATAATAATGTGAGGAATATAGTAACATTAAGCTGCAAGTGAAAGACCGGCAGCAATCCAATTCCTTTAAATTGATCAGAATTTATTTCTCTTTTAAATATTAATTTTAGATTACCATTTCTATGTCCTTACTACTTAAAAAAACAACATGTCTCTACCTTTATAATCCTGATTAATAATTTTAATCAATTTATTTCTGGTTATAAATTAATATATGTAATATATTCTTTTATCATTTCTTTCTTTGGACTTCACAGAGGAATACAGTGGGTTTTGGAGTTAATTTAAAAGAAGCAAATTAAAATCTGGGATATCCTTCTATTAAATGTTTTTGATTATTACCTTCAATTGCATGGAAAGAGTTTAAATACCAACTGACAGGGAAAGTAACCATGTCATGGTCCATTAGCTATTGGCATGTAACAAGTTAGTTTAATGTGTCTGCTCCTGTTCTTCAACCTCTATAACATAAATGATAACACCAAGCTTGAAGAATTCCAGAGTAGTAACAAAGCCTTACAACACACTCACTAAGTACTACTCAGTACTTTACAACAAAATTATAAGTACCTTGAGATGAAATAAGCAATGAAATTAGATGTTATTTTCATTTTCTTCTTGTCCAAAGTGTCTGCTTTTTATCAGGTATAGAAAAAATATTTTAAGCTTGTATAGTTTAAGACTTTACACAATATTTGATAATTACCTATTTGTTAATACAAAGAAACTAATACTCAAAGTGTGACTCAAGGTAATTGACATAGCATGATGCTTGTAAAACATACCAACTGGAATTATTGAAATTGACCATTGCCACTTTAAAGTTTAACTAACCACTCTGAGTTCATTTACAGATGGAGTAAGTAGAAATAATAACATAGACTCTTTGCTTATTATTTGTTGAATAGAACAAGACAATGTGCCAAAATGCTTAGATTGAAATTTAGAAATTGACAAATGTAAATGTATTATTGTTATTGTTGTTGTTGTCGTTGTTGTTGATGATATGTTATTATCATTATTAATCTTTTGATAAATCATTACAATTGAGAGATGTTCTATGCTGTAAACACATCAAGATCTACTAGGTCTTGTTGATCCTCTTGTTATTTTAACTTTCATTAACTTCTAACGTGTGCTTGTTTTCTTCGTACCCTTTTATAACCCATCTGTTCTCACATGTATATGACGGCAATGAATGCCAACTGGTGATTCATTCAAGTGATTTAGAGAAAAAGTTCTTTAAATATAAAATTCAGGAAGGTTAGTTCTCCTTGATCATTTCTCATGTTTTTCTAAATCAACCCTGATATTATTTAAGAGGAACAGCACAGTCACCCTTCATGCTCACAATGTTCTTCTGAAATCTTCCTCATTTGAATGATTCTATTCATTTATTTATTTTTGGCTATAAATCACAGAGAAATATTTGTCTGAGCACTGGTTCTCTAACAAAATAAACCATTGGTTCTCAATGTTCCTAATACTCTCCTTTAATACAGTTCTTCATGTGGTGACACCCAACCATAAACTCATTTTTGTTGCTACTTAATAACTGTATTTAGATACTGATATTAATTGTATATATAAATATCTGTTATGCAACCCTGTCAAGGTGTTCTTCCTGTGTTCTTCGATCCATACTCTTTTGAACACATTTTGATTTTTATGTGTTAAAATATGTTAATTCATCTATTGGTGTCATTAAAATGAAAAATTCCTCACTCAAGTGATTATCATTCAGATATATATCAGATAATACTGAATATAGACATATAATGCAAAAAGTGAGAGAGAGAGAGAGAGAGAGAGAGGTAAGTAGAGTGTAGTCCCTGGACACTGCAGTGGTTTGGGGTCTATGATCTTATAGGAGGTATGTGCACGTGAGTGTGCATATGCATGTGTGTGTTTTTGTGTGTCTATGTGTGTTTGTGTGTGCATTTGTGTTTGTCTGTTTACATGTGTGTGTGTATGTGTATGTGCTTGTGTGTGTGTGTGTGTGTGTGTGTATAACTATATGACTCTCTCACACCTATAAGTACGTATTAGCAGTTATATAAAACTTGGTTTCATCACAAAGCATATTAATTTTCCTCACATTTACAGGTCATGAATGTTCTTTTATTGTCATTATTATATTTAAGAGAAAATGTCTATACAATGAAATAGAAGTAAATATTTATTTTATGTACATTATCTGTTTTCTCCTATTTTTCTAATGAAGTGGTGTCAAGAAAAATAAGACACAAATCTACTGGATGATTAAAAATCATGTTTCATGAGTATATTAATTGTGATTTTAATAATTTCAAAATTTTTGTATTTCTGTAGATTTATTATAAGTTACTATCTAAGTGCTTACAGAATAAGACTTTCAAATTGACCAGCAGTTCCTCACTGCACTATTTATTTGAGGCTATAGATTAATAGTAAAAGCCAATCACAGTTAATTCTCAAAATTTTCAACTGTGATTGAGGTGGAAGTCTCTGTATATATCAGGTGATGCAGATTCACATGGTGTTTTACTGATACAGACTCATGTGTTGTTTTTCAGAGGCAAAATCAGTGGGAGGAAACATAATGCTTGGCCAGAGTATAAATAGTACTCAACAGACAGTGAAAACATGCTTAGATAACAAGCTTGGCAGTGCTTAACTGTTCTCATGTCTTTGTCTTTGCTGATCTTTACTTTGATCAGAGAGGCACGGCAAAGAATTCGTAACATCCCAGACTAGTCCTAGCCACTTCTGCGACACAGGCCAATTTGTCAGAGGTCTGGTTGTTTCTGCTAGATTAGACCACCACTGCAGATTCGTATTTGGTATCCTGACACTGTTGAACTAGATACCTGGTATACTGACAAATGGAGATTGGAATTGTCTCAAAGAACTGCTTCTATTCATTTCCACATCCCTGTCCTATTTACCACCTTTTCTCCCCTACTTTTGGATGATGTCTTAGAAGTAGGGTAGAAACTTTTGAGAACTCTTATTAATCATAGGTTTTGTTTTTTATTTTTTTTTAAATCTAAGCATACAGGTAATAAATTACATTTCCGAACTTCTTATGAAAATAACATCATGAGAATTGATGTAAATAGAGTCTTTGGTTTTGTGTTTGTGATTCACAAAGAGAGGTAAATAGTGCATCTCCTAAGTGTCCTTTGACAAAATTTTACATAAATATGCTTAAAGTCTTGACTATAGCATGGTTTTTATTTTACTGAATTATGTATACCTGAAAAGTAATACATAATACTGAACAATTTTTGAGATTATTTCCCAGTAATGTGTAGGCTACTTTTAGGTTATTTGTGTTTGGTAAAGATTATGGAGAAAAATAAAAGCTCTGAAGTATCAATTTTCTGATTTTTTCAAGAATTTATTTAGGAACCCTGACATTTTTGACTTCTTGATGTACTCTGTGGAGCCCGGTCTGTATATTACACATTATTCTTTATCAAGTCAACCCGAACGTTAGCTGTACTATATTTAACTTGTTGTTGTTTTGTTAGTTGTGTGTGTTTTGTGGTAAGTGGGCATTCTTATAACTCAGAGGAACTTTCCAAATGAGCATAATCATCTATCCTCAAAGGGCTAATCAGGCTTGCTCAAGAAGAGGAAGGGTCAATAGGAAAGGAACTATTGCTTAAGTCTTTATGAGTTATAGTTTCAGATTTATGCAAGTCTCTTCTTCCAGAGCTAATAGGTCAATGAAATGCAGTCACATGAAGTGCCCGGCAGACATGACTTTCATTTCTGGATGATTTTGAGGGAATGTCTAACGTTTTTATTTTACCTATCTTAAACACCCAAAGTAAGCACAAGAATTGTTGAAAATATTGAATATTACTTTAAAATTGCACCCATTACATTTAGAACAAGGAAATGTCATGAGGCTGATCCATTGTTCTCATCAGAGAATGGCATAGAATGAAGCAAAGAAGTGCAGGCCGACAGGAACTGGATGTAGATCTCTCCTAAGAGACACAGCCAGAATAAGACAAATACATAGGCAAATGCCAGCAACAAACCACTGAACTGAGAACGGGACCCCCATTGAAGGAATCAGAGAAAGGACTGAAAGAGCTGAAGGGGCTTGAGACCCCATATGTACAACAATGCCAAGCAACCAGAGCTTCCAGGGACTAAGCCACTACCAAAGACTATATACATGGACTGACCCTTGGCTCCAACTGCATAGGAAGCAATGAATAGCCTAGTAAGAGCACGGTGGAAGGGGAAGCACTTCACGGATGTTTATCTCTTTTTAATTACTGCTAATTACCTAGCTCCAGTGAAGCAGTATCAATTGTCCCAGTAGTCCTTCTATACTTGATTCTAAAGCCAGAGCCACATGGCTGAAGATGCCAAGTTTTACTGTTTGCTGGAGCTGGAACAAGGCCTCCTTGTTCTATCACATTATCACAAGCTTTTTTTGTTTTCCAGCTCTTTCACTCCCTAAGATTGGCTGTCCTGGAACTTGCTCTGTAGATTGGCCTTAAACTCAGAGACCTGAGTGGCTCCATTTCTTGTGGTTAATGGTTGTTGCTGTAAAATCATAAAAGGTACACAACCTGTTTCCTGAGAGCTCCCACTCCACGTGGGATCCACATGCTCTAGCTCTTTCTCTGTTGTTGCTTTCACACACTGTCCCCTTGGTGGTTGCTACCACACCTGAGACTCACATAGCCTTCTGCAGACCATGCTAGCATGGCCCCATGCCACACTAGCCCCAAGCATTCTATAGCCTAGCATGGCTTTCTGTCACAGAATCTGTTCACACTCCCAACTATCCAGTGAAATCATTACTTTGGAAACTGAAACCCAACAAGGAGATTTATGTGTTAGACACACAATGTACAATAAATCCATACAATTAACTTACAACCAATTGATAAGGATATAAACTGTTCACCTAGATAAGATATTTTTATATAGACATAAAAAGCCCTATATACATCTATTCCTTAAGAATAGTCATAACAACCTGTACACGTGCAGAGAGAAATATTAACACCCAGTGCCATGTTCTCTCTGTTGCTACCCTCTCTCCTCTCACTCCAGTCTCCTTTCATTTCCCAAACTTTTCTCCTGCCCATCCTCTCTTCTGGTCCAATGACCAGCCTCATTCTATCCCGTACCTGCCTTCACCTGCATGACATCAACCTACAAATGGTGTGTCCCACCACAGCTGAACTAAGCTTTTCTTTACCTAGTACATGATCTGTTCCAGGATGACCTTGAACTCAGATATCTGCTTGGCTTTGTCTCCTGGGATTAAAGGTGGGTGCAAACATGCCTGGGCCTAAGGTTTGCATGGCCACTGTTCCTCAAGATACAGAGCAAAAGCTTGCGTCTTCTAACTTCAAGATCTGGATCAGAAGTGTGCCCTCCATTTCTAGATTATAGTTCAATCCAGATTAAAAGTCCAAAATATTTCTTGTTCAACTGCCAACACAAACAACAAATTTAGCTGGGTAGGTTCTTGCCCTATGATAATTATTTCCTTAATCACTATATCTCCTTAAAATAGGATTCAGCTTCACTTCAATTGCCCATTTAATACTCCAATGACACAGTTTATAATTTTCCTTTCTAAGCTTCCTATCCTTGTTCAAAATGCTCTTCATGAGAACAACATCTACTTTCTGAGACTTCATTTACCAACACAATTAATATGAGTCCTGTCATTTTAGCTTCAGGCAAACTCTCCAAACAGGGGCAAAAAGTAGCCAAGTTTTTCACCAAAATATCACTAAAACAGTCCCTGCATACTAAAATTCCTCTCCTTTGAAAACACTTGATGCAGATCCCACACATTTCAAATCATCCTTAGCTCCAATGTCTTCCATGCTTTTACTATGCCCACTAAGCCCCACCTAAAGCATTTTGCTGCTTTCAAAATTCAAAGTGCAAAAATCTACATTCTTCCAAAGCATAATCAAGGCTATACCTACTCCAAGAAGGCCACACCTACTCCAACAAGGCCACATCTACTCCAACAAGGCCACACCTCCTAGTAGTGCCACTGCCTGGGACAAGGACATAGAAACCATCACAAAGGAATATAAATAACAACCCACAGACAGTGAGAGATGATCATGGAGCATTGGTTTGATTTGCTCTGCCTCACTATTATTCACCAATGGCATGCATGTAATGGTTCGGTTACAAAGCTTTGTTGAGCTCAACTTGTGGTAATGCTGCCATTGACAGATACTGGTCCAGAAATTGCTCCTGAGATTCCATGTCCTCTCCTTAGGCTAGTTGGTGAGCCTTGCAGTTCCTTTAGGATTGAACTACAACTGCTGCTTCATGCCTGGTGTCTGCCTGCCTAGAGGACTGATCTGTAACTGCTGAGTCGTATGTGGTGTTCGCTATTGGACTGAACTGCCCAAAGAAATCAAACTGGCAACTCTGAGAACTATTGCTGAACAAGTCCACTTCACCCATATCCTAATAAACTTTTCTCTTCCACTCCGCTCTGTATTGGGCTAGAGGAAAGGTTGAACCATTATTAAAAATCAGTCACAAAAAATGTATGCCTACAGAGCATATTAATATCTATACCAGAAAATAAGTAGGTAATCTCATTGGCATTAGAAAGGTTTTTATTAGAAAGACAAAAGAATAGATTAATGTAGAAACTTAGGGAAAAAAACCCGCTGCTCACTGTTGATGGAGATATAATTTAGACCTGAAGAAATGTGTGAGTGTACCACAAAAGACAAAGCAGATAAAACATTTGCTCCTCAAAGATATACCTACATGACTATGTTTTACAATGATTTTTACTGAGAAATTTATCTCCCATTTAGATTGCCTGTCAGAAGCTTCTCACATGATTAAAATGTGAGCATGTAACTATCTAGCTATCACTCACCTATCTATATACCTACCTGTCAACCATCTCTATAAATGTTAGCTTAGCTAGTTTTTCTTTGGCTTTCTTCACATAGAAATAAAGAACTTGCTGTAACGATGCATCAAGAAACACTTGATTAGAATTTTAGCAGCATCATTTCTGCTCCTCTGTCTCATGGAGCCATTGCATATACACTTTTATCTATGAGTCTCATAAACAGTTGCAGAACTGATAGTTTCTTTTGTCTATGTTTTTTATTTCATGAAAACTAATAAAGTTAGGCGCTTGAAATATTTAAAAAAAAGAAAACTTTCAAAAATGCAACCTAAATGAGATAGGCAAGATAAACTAGTAGAAAACAACTACTTTTCTTCTTTAATGTTTCCCTTGCTACTCTTTTTAGACTGTATTGTTAGAGGGACCATAAATTCTTGGGAGGCACATGGACATTTTCCTAAGAGTACATCATCTTAAACTGTTGTCACCTTGGATTTTAGTGGATTATAATTTAATTTTTTCTTGGGCTTGAATTTCCCTCATATGGATTTTATCTTAAGATACATTTAAAGAAACTGCATATTTTTTTGCTCATGGGCCACCTTGATGGGGGTAAGATAAGCTTTCTTTCTTCTTCTTCAGAATAGAATTTCATATCCACTTAAAAATATAGTGTCCCTAAGGGATGCTAGTCTCTCTTTTAGCTCCAGGCTTTTCTTTTTGATCACTTCCCTTTAGCAGCATTTTCAAAGAATCTTGTAAAAGTAACTTTTTCTTTATCAAATGTAAGTAGAATGTACAAATTATCTAATATTCACCCCTGTGGTCCCAATGCACAAAGAGTTTTTCACAACATATGTAGGAATTTATCAAAAAGAGTTCTCCAAAATAAATATAAATACTTTTTACTTATATTGCTCTATTGGTAGTTTTTTGTTGACTATTGATACACATATTTATTCTAAAATAAAAGATGAACAAGCATGGAGAATGCATCTATAAGATGCTGAAAGTGAAAAGAGATCAAAATAATTAATATGTAATATATGAACGAACAGCAAGTACTTTATATCTATTAGTTCCAACTGAACTAACATATTTTTAAACATACCTTTTTAGATATTCTAAGCACTCTTACATTTAACAAAGATTTGCATTTAAATAACTCTTAACATTGTTTCTAAATTATTTGTTATTCAGTGAACAAAACTAATGGTTATTGCATTGAAGTTTTAATGAGTAAAGGTTGAGAATATTTAATATAATTCCACGATAATAAGTATGAGAGTAGATTAATAATGAAAAATGCAGAATTTGCTCTTTCATTATCGCTGGAAGGTTAAGGAATTAATTTTACAGACCATGAAATGGAAATAGCTTCCCCACTATTTTATTAACCAATACTTAGAGCCGTCTAATCAACTCTTGTATTCAGATCACATCTATGTCTTAGTGACACTAGACTAGCATTCCCATCAGTTCATTAGGTTAATATAATCCAATAAATAACAGCCAAGTAAAAGCTAGATCATATTACATGATTATTTCTTGATAAGACACAATAGTTCATTAAGGAAATAATATCAACACTTCAGAAACTGAAACAAGGGTATGTTAGTAGTCTACATTTTGTTTTTTTTTTTTAATTATGCAGCATGGTATCATGTGGCCATCATTAGGAAAATAATTACCTTGAATGTAACTCAGTGGTAGAACATTTACTAGTGCTATGATGTTTAAAGCCCTGGGTTCAATTTCTAGCAAAGTAAGATTAAAAATAAATAAATAAAACAAAATATGTTTACAACAAGAGATTAACAACTTTTATGATTGATTGATTGATGATTGATTTATTAGATATGCATCTGTGTCAAGGCCACATATGCAGAAGCCAGAAGCCAATTTTCTGTAGCAGATTACTTTCTCTCTTTCATATGTCTCTTTAGGCTAGAACTCAGATTGCTAGGATTTGAAGTGGATACCTTTACCTGTGTGCCATCTTTCTAAACACAAGAGATGGAGAACTATTTAGAATATGGCCAACATGTTTAAATACATGATCACTCCATTTGGGATTCAATATATATATATATATATATATACATATATAAAAATGTATATATATATGTATATGTATATATGTGTATATGTATATGTATATATGTATATGTATATAATTTATATTATTATATTATAAAATTATATATATATGCTAAAATTTGAATTTGCAAATACAGTAAAAATATATAGATAATTCTACATATAAAATACTGCTGTATATACACAAAAAATAAGGAATGAATATATTTACATCTGTTTATACCATGTTTTACTATTTGTATCCATGATACATACCTGCATATGAAAGAGCTGACCTAGAGTTCTAAAAGTTATTTCTATTTTGATCAATTCTGGATTATTCTTGTCAGTCTGTGCATTACTTTTGTTCTCACTGCTGACCACTTGATATATAAATAAAATTAATTAATTTTTCTTAGGAGAAGACTTTTTCCCACTGTCAGTATACTTTAGTGTCATGATTTGTTTTCCCTGTGTGTGTAGGGTTGAGTCTTCATGGTCTTACCCTATGCAGTTTGGTATAACTAGTTTGGATGTATTTGTTCTCTTGCTTAGGAAGTCATGTTAATGACTTTTTTTTGGGGGGGGTATTGCTTCTGATGTTACTAGACTAAGCAGTTTACATCTAGTAATATATATGTATGTATATATTTTTATATGAATAAATAATTCTTATAGTTGTTTGTAGAAAGGGAGCCATGAATTTGAAAGATAGCTGTAGTGGGTTGGCCTAATGCTGCTAATATCCTAATGCTATGTGCTGGCCTCCAAGAACTGGAGTCAGGTCTTAGACTTTGGGACCTAGCGCCCAAGTTAATTCTGATTGGTGACTAAAGATGTGAGAAGGCAACCGCTGTGAAGAATAGGGATAGGTGTGTTCTAGATTTCCCTGCCAGCACCATGGGATAGAGATGAACATACAGGAGAGAAACAAGAATTGTTCCCGTGTAAAATTGGGCCAAGAGCAGACAAGATGGAACATAGAATTTAGTAAGTACTAACTCAGAGTTATTAGTAAGAAGGGAGATTCTTGCCTGGCTATTGTGCTGCTTAAATCATATTAAAAGGTAAGGTTCTGTGGGGGGTCTTTCTTCCAGGGTCAAAGACAGGAAGGAACATCAGAATGATATTATATATATTTTTTCTTTACTACTGACATCAAGGAAAAGTATATGGGAACGTTTAGAAGGAGAAATAGGTAAGTGAGAAATGATATGATTATATTTATATTCAGAAAAATTTAAAAAAAATTAAGATGAGTAATTCTGAGGCTGAAAAGATAGCTCAACTTTTGTGGTGGCTTTAATAAGAACTGTTCACCACTCATATATGAAAATGCTTGATCGTTAGGAAGTGGTACTGGTTGACATGAGTTAGGAGGTATGGCACAGTTTGAGTAGGTGTAGCCTCGTTGAAGGTATGACACTCAGAATTGTCTTTGGGGTTTGAAATGCTTAAGCCAAAACCTGTTTTTCTCTCTTTTTCTGCCTACCTGAATATTCAGATGTGGAACTTTTAGCCACCTCCTGAAGCAACATGTCTACCTGTATGCTGTCATATGTCCCACCATAATAATAATAATGAACTATACCTCTAATATTGTAAACAATCTTCAATTAAATGTTTTTTACATGAATTATCTTGGTCATTGTGTCTCTTTACAATAAAACACAGCCTAAGACAGTATTTAAGAGCACTTGCTGGTTTAGAAGAGAATTAGAAGTTGGTTCCAGAGGTTAGGTCCACTCACATTTGACTGACTACAGCTAATGTCAATACACACACAGAGAGACAGAGAGAGACACAGAGACAGAAAGAGACAGAGACACGGAGACAGACATAGACAAAGACAGAGTGAGATACAGAGAGAACACAGAGACACATACATATAATTAAAATATTACAATATTTGTGAAATTGTCCTGGTATGATTAGTATGTATAATTTGTACAGAGCCACCACAATATATTTCTGGAGTTCTCTGTTTTGTGCTTATTTGATTGTACATTGAAAATAAGGCTTCCCACCTGGACTCACATAAGACACAGACTCCAGAGGTGAGTTATCTATCAGCCTATAGAGGAAAGAGCCATTGTGTACTTTGGGGCTTTCTTTTGAGTCCAAAGGAGCATTGAGGGACCCCAACACCATCTTCCTTTCTTGTGGAAAGCTTCAAGGCTCAAAGACTAACCAGTTTTGAACCCTGTTTCACCAATCCCTTCACCGTCCTGTATACCCAGGACACAGTCTAGGAAGAGTTGCCAGGGGTACACTGAGCACATTTGTATCTCTTGGCTTGATCTTAGATCCTGATGACCCTACAGAGCCCCAAGATCTCCCACTACTTTTACCCCGTTGAGGTCTGCAGAGGTCCCAAAAACTATCAGCTTGGAGCATTGCCATACCAGTCCTTTGTGAAGAAGATCTACCTTTGGCATACCAGCTGACTCCCTAAACTTCATTGTTTTTCCCAAGGCACCTCACCCTTTTCCCTCCTGCCATCAGGATTGTCCAGCTAACACCAGGGTAAAACAGGCTAAGGATAGCATAAGAACACAAGCAAAGAGACTCATGATACTATGGCATCAGCAGAGTCCAGCTAACGAGTTACAACCTGTGAAAGAGAACAGAAACTATAGACTTAAGCATCACCAACAGAATACAAGAGGTGGAAGAGAGAATATGAGGCATAGAAGATACAATAGGGGGATTAGCTCAGTATGCGAGGCCCTGGGTTCGGTCCTCAGCTCCTGAAAAAAAAAAGAAATATATTGGTTAAAATGCAAAATATAAAAAGCTCATGACACAAATCATTCAGGAAATTTGGGGTAGTATGATAAGACCAAACCTGAGAATAATAGGAATAGAAGAAGAAGATTCCCAAGGCAAGATCCAGAACACATCTTCAACAAAATCTAGAAGAAAAATTCTCTAACTTAAAGAAAGAGATTTTTACAAATATATAAGAAGCTTTAGAGAACCCCAAAGGATAGGGCTAGGAAAGAAAATCCTCCTGAAACATAATAATCAATACATTAAATATATAGAACAAAGAATTTTAAAAGCGTCAGGGGAAAAAAAAAGCAAAGTAACATTTAAAGGCCGACCTGTCAGAATTATACTCAGTTTTCAACTGATATTCTTAAAAACTAGAAGGGCCTGCTCAGAGGTCCTGCAGAACCTAAGAGACCATAGACTACTATACCCAGCAAAATTTTCGGTCACCATACATGGAGAAGATATTCCATGACAAAACCAATTTTAAACAGTATACCTCTGGTAATTACAGAGCATACTAGTAGGAAAAGTCCAAACCAACAAGGCTAACTATACTCAAGAATACACAAAAATATATAAAATATAATTTTACACCATTAAAATTAATAGAAGAGAAACACACAAAACACACACACACACACACACACACACACACACACCACCACCACCACCACCACCACTAACAACAACAACAACAATAACACTATGACCACCATCAAAATAACAGTCATTAGTCAATAAATCATAGTTCAATAAGTCACTGGTCAATAAAAATCATTGGTCATTAATATCTCTCAACATCATTGGACTCAGTCCCCAGTAAAAAGACAAAGCCTAAAAAAATGGATATATAAATAGAATCTATCACTCTACTGTATACAAGAAACAAGTCTCAGTAACAAAGAATCATGTATAAAAGGCTTTCCAGGCAAATAGACCCAAGAATCAAGAAATAACCATTGTAGTGTTGAATAAAATAGACTTTCCACTGAAAGCAATCAAAAGAAACTAGGAAGGACACTTCAAACTTTTCAAAGGAAAAACCTACCAAGACGACATCTCAATTATGAACATCTGTGCTCCAAATCCAAGGACACCCACACTCATAAAAGAAACATTACCAAATCCTAAAGCACACATCAATAGTGGGAGACTTCAACACCTAACTCTCACCAATGGACAGGTCATTAAAACAGAAACTAAACAGAGACATAATGAAAATAACAGAGGTTATGACTCAAATAGACATAACAGATATCAATAGAACATTTCACCCAAACACAAAAAATTATAATTTTTCTCAGCATTTCAAAGAACTGTCTCCAAAATTTACCATATCATTGGTCACAAAGTTAGCCTCAAGAGATACAAGAAGATAGAAATAATCACATTCGTCTTATCAGATCACCATGAATTAAAACTGGATTTCAACGATTTCCACAGAAATAGCAGAAAGCCTACATATTCTTGGAAAGTGAACAACTTTCTATTCAATGAGCATTTGGTCAGAAAAGAAATAAAGAAAGAGATTAAAGATTTTCTATAATTCACTGTAAATGAGGGTATGACATACTTAAACTTATGGGACACTATGAAAGCAGTGCTAAGAGGAAGTTAGTGATTTCAATGAATTAAAAAGTACATCTATTAAGAACCACACCATAAAATAATTGAACTCAAGGGCTGATACCAATTGTCAGGAAACAAAGAACAATGACCAGGCCATTTCTCATAGACAAACACTTAGCCAAATGTTGTTGTAAAACAACAAAAAGTTAAAACCCTGTAGGGTTCCATCTAATATCTGCTGATATCTTATTTCTTATACTGAGACTCTTACATGGAAAGCACAAAATTAAGGTAAACACACACCCGGTACCATCCATCCTGCACCTTTTATTTGCCAGGTCTCCAGTAGATAAAAAGAAATAATTTCTCCTTCTCTTGAACTCAGGGCTGACACCAATTTATTAGAAACAAAGAACAATACAAATAATCAACAAAACCAAGAACTGGTTCTTTGAGAAGACAAACAAAATAGACAAACACTTAGCCAAACTAACTAAAAGGCAGAGAGACAGTACCCAAATTTACAATATCAGAAATGAAAAGGGAGACAACAAACACTGAGGAAATTCAAAGAATCATTAGGGCTTTTACAAAAGTTTTACTCAACAAAACTGGAAAATGTAAATGAAATGAACAATTTTCTAGATAAACACCAATTACCAAAGTTAATCAAGACTAGGTATACAATCTGACTAGTTCTTATACCCCTAAGGCAATAGAAGCAGTCATTAATGGTCTCCCAACCAAACAGAGCTCTGGGTCAGATGGTTTTAGTACAGAATTCTACCTAACTTTCAAAGAAGAGTTAATGCCAACACTTCTCAAACTATTCCACAAAATAGTAATTAAAAGAGAATTGCCAAACTTATTCTATGAGGCCACAGTCACCCTGATACTTATTCCACAAAAGACTAAAAAAGAGAATTTCAGACCAATTTCATATATAAATATTGATGCAAGTATACTCAAAATAATATTCACAAATGGAATCCAAGAAAACAACAGAGACATCATCCACTATTATCAAAAATAGGCTTCCTTCCAGGAATGCAGGAGTAATTTAATATATAAAAATCCTTCAATGTCATATACCATATAGGCAAACTGAAAGAGTAAAACACACACCATTTCTTTAGAGGTCAAAAATATTTTTGACAAAATCCAAGTTAAATGTATGGAGAGATCAGGCATACAAGATGCATAATCAAATATAATAAACACAATATACAACAAATCAATAGCCAATATTAAATTAAATGGAGGGAAAGTTAAAGCAATTCCACTAAAATTGGGGGAAAAATGAGACAGTCCACTCTCTCTCTAGCTCATCAAATTGTACTTGGAATTTTATATAGAGTTATCAAAAGGATAAAAACTGGAAAGGAAGAGTCAAAATATCATTATTCACAGATGATATGATAGCATATGCACATGACCCCCAAAATCCTATCAGATAACTCCCTTCTAAACCTGATAAATACCTTCAGCAAAGTGTCTGAATTCAAAATTAACTCAAGTAAATCAGTAGCCCTCCTTTACACAATTGGTGAATGGTATGAGAAAGATGTTAGGAAGACAGTATCATTCACAATAGCCACGAATAATATAAAATACCTTAGTGTAACTCTCACCCTGCAAAGTAAAGACCTGTACAGCCAGAACTTCAAGTCTCGGAAGAATGAAATTGAAGAAGATACCAGATGATGGAAAGATCTCCCATGCTTGTGAATCAGTAAGATTAACATAGTAAAAATGGCCACCTTACAAAATGCAATCTAGAGATTCAATGCAAGCCCCATAAAAATTCCAATACAATTCTCTACAGATCTTGAAAAAAACAATTCACAACTTCATACATAAGGGAAAAAACCTAGGATAGTGGGAAGAATACTAATCAATAAAAATACTTCTGGAGGTATCATTATCCCTGATCTCAAGCTGTACTACAGAGCAATAGTATGAAAAACTGTATCATATTGGTACACGAAGACAGGTTGATTAATAGAATCAAATCAAAGACATAAACATGAATACACATACCTATAACCACTTGATTTTTTTTTTTTTTTACAAAGAAGCCAAAACCTACAATAGGAATAGGAAAGCACCTTCAACAAATGATACTTGTTTACCTGGATATGTGCATGTAGAGGAATGCAAAGACATTCCTATTTATCACCCTGCACAAAACTGTTGTACGAGTAGATCAAAGAACTGAGTGTAAAATTAGATCCACTAAATTTAAGAGAACAAAAATTGGGGAATAGCATTGAACTCACCAGTACCACTTCCTGAAGAGCAGGCCGATGGTAGTGGCACTAAGATCAATGGGACTTTGTGAAACTGAAAAGCTTCTGCTTGTCAAAGAACACTGCCATTGGGACAAAATTACATCCTACAGATTGGGAAAGGATCTTCACTACATCTGACAGAGGACTAATATCCAAAATATATAAAGAAATCAAGAAGTTAGACACTAACCATACAAAAATCCTAGTTATAAAGGGGTTACAGAGCTAAAAAGAGAATTCTCAAAAAAAAAAAAAAAATGATTCTTGAATGGCTGAACGCCCACCTCGGCCCGGCTTAAAATCCTAGTTATAAATATTTGGGCAAAAGCGCATTTACAGCAGGCTAAAAAAAGATTGGCAGGCTCGAATCACCTCAAAAAAAGTGCATATTCTTGCACAGTGCCCGTTGAATCAATCACCCTAAAGAAATGTTTAAAATACTTAGTTGCCAGGAAATGCAAGTCAAAAAACAGCTCTGAAGTTCCATCTTATTCCCACCAGAATGGCTAAGATAGCACATATGGAGCAGGAGGAACACTTCTTCATTGCTGGTGAGAGTGCAAACTTGTACAACCACTTTGGAAATTGATTCTGCAATTTCTCAGAAAACTGGAAATAGTTCTACCTCAAGATCCAGCTATCTCACTCCTGAGCATATACACAAATTAAAATTAAAACCTAACCTGCGGATAAGAACTAATCCCTGACACTATTAATGAGACTCTGTTATGCTTGCAGAGAGGAACCTAGCCTAACTGTTCTCTCAGAGGCTCCACCCAGCAGCCAATAGGGAGAGATGCATAAACTCACACCCAAATATTAGATGGAGTCTTGCGGAAGAGTTGGGAATAGGACTGAGGGACCCGAAGAGGAAAGGAACTCCACAGGAAGACCAACAGAGTCAACCAATCTGGACCTTTCGGGGCTGCCAGACACTGAATCACAAACCAAAGGGCAAACGTGGGCTGAACCTGGGCCCACTACACATATGCAGATATGCAGCAGTTGAACTGCTTGGTCTTTATGCAGGTCCCCCCTACAACAGGGGTGGGAGCTATTCTGAATATGTTACCTGCCTGCCTGTATGCCTAAATGGACAGCTTTTTCTAGCCTCAATGGGACAGGCTGTTTCTAGTGCTTTGCAACATAATTTGCAGGAAGAGGGCATTAATTCGGGATGGGGTGGGGGTGGAAGGGGACGTGGGAGTGGGGGTAAGACATCCATAGTGAGGCTTCTCATTCTCAAAAGAAAAGGGGAAGGCAAATTGGAGAATGACTAGCATGAGTAGGTACTT
Organism: Rattus rattus; assembly: GCF_011064425.1. Taxonomy (NCBI): domain Eukaryota; kingdom Metazoa; phylum Chordata; class Mammalia; order Rodentia; family Muridae; genus Rattus; species Rattus rattus. Next base: position 164,918,364 of record NC_046156.1, read on the forward strand.
GGAAAAGGGGACTGATAATGGGTTGCCAAGTGGAAATTACATTGCTGATATGCCCTTTAGCATCGTGTAGTCCCATAAATTGTCCCTATCTCATTGCAAATACTAAACAAATATTTTATTTTTAAGATTCATGGGAGTGGGTGGTTGGGAGAGGGAACACCCTCATAGAAGCAGGGGGCGGGGATGGGGGATTCCAGAGGGCAAACTGGGAAAGGGGATAACATTTGAAATGTAAATACATAAAATATCCAATTACAAAAACAAGACTACACTTTCCTTGTCTCCTTGGAACACCTACTGTTTGACAGACTTTTCTTGAGAAGAAGCTAGATGGATCTACTCACCCTCAATGGTAAGCCCAACACAGACCAAATGATAGACAACACCAAAGTCCAACTTTGGTGAACCTACGAGCAATGGGGTTACGTATAGGAATATGAGTAAGGGGTTGCTTACAACTGCATAAGTGACTCATGGGCAGCTGCATGACCAAAGCCATTCCAGCCTAGGTAGAGCCCATAGAGATAAAACCATGGAGCATACTGCAACCCCGAAAAAAACAATAGGTTGAAAAATGTTCCTTGCAGGGGACTTGGTCAAAGTTTCTTCCAAACAGCTTGGCTACATCAGCATTATCCAGGCAGTTGGTCCAGTCCAAGAGCTGCTTTGCCTTTCAGCTGCTCTAAAGGTCTTTGCAGTTTGGTTTGTATGAAAGTGACTCACATTAGCTTTATTGATTATTGTTGCTTGGTGGTGGGGTCTACTATATCTGATAAGTTTCAAGGACTTTCTGCATGTATTCTGAGTTAATTACCTTCTTAAAGAGCTGCCCCTAAGGATGGAATGTTTCAATCATGGAGAAAACTGTTATACAACTGTTACTTTTTGACAAAATGGTCAGAAATTGTCAACATTCCTTTTTCAAATTCAGGCAAATTAAGTCAACCAAACCACAGAGACAAAGTCTTACTGGACTTCTTTTCAACTAGGATCAAATATATGGCCTTTCCATTTGAATTCATTAATTAAATTTTAAGTATATAATAATAAAATATAAAAGTCAAAAACACGACCATTTGCTAATCTTCATATTTTTTATTTCTATATATTTTATTTTTGTCTATATCCCAATCTTTTAAAATTAATTATACAATCTCAAAAATGTATCAAAGTTTTATATTTAAACTTTTTTCTTTTATGATTTATTAGATTTGACTTAATTGAGGTGGAAAACTGAGAACAGATGGCCTAGATTGTATCACATTACCATTTCTTACCATCTCTCTTTCTTAGGCAAGGTACTGAACTTTACAGTCATCAAAATATGTATTATTTTTGTCTTTTGGTATGCTTTTATTTTTCATTTAGCTATTTATCACAGAAATGTATATAATTGTCACATAAACTAATATTTTCCTTATATATTTCTCTCTCACTACACACACACACACACACACACATATATATATATATATATATGTATAAATCTGAATGCTCTTAAGAGAGTATACAATGAAGAATCCAGCTGTACTAAGAATAGCAGAAAGAGTGAAAATCCATTGTTTTAAAAATTCAATGATGGAAGAGATTTCAGAAAGAAGAAAAGGCTATTATATTTCCTTATCTGAGGTTTAATAATACCTTTCGCAGACTCAAAAATGTTGGGATAACTTCATTATTTCTCTGGAATATTTTGGACTGTGAGAATGGAAATCTATGTCTTTTTATTGGGAAATTGAGTCCATTGATATTGAGAGATATTAAGGAACAATGATTGTTGCTTCCTGTTATTTTTGTTGTTAGAGGTGGAATTATGCTTGTATGTTTCTCTTCTTTTGCAGGTGTTGTGAGAAGATTAGTTTCTTGCAACCCCATAGGAAGAATAATATCAATCAACAAGACCCCCCAATGCTCTCATGGGCTAAACAAACAAATAAACATTACACATGGGGGGAACCCATTGCTCCAGCTGGATATGTAGCAGAGGATTGTCTTATTGGACATCACTGGGAGGGGAGTCCCTTGGTCATGTGGATGCTCAATGACTCAGGGTAGGGGAATGCTAGGGTGTTGAGGCAGGAGTAGGTGGATGGGTGTGGAAGAACACCCTCATAAATGTATGGGGAGGGAGGATGGGATAAGGGGTTTGTGGAGGGGAAACTGGGAAGGATGATAACATTTGAACTGTAAATAAATAAAATAACCAATAATATAATGAAAAAATACTGGAAATATCATAGGCTCTATACATGTCCCACTGCAAAACCAACAAGATGACCATAGTACATTCATTCAGAATTGTCTATTCTCCACCCAGATTTTATGATTTGGAGGTCCCATATCCATATGGATATTTTGCATTTGTTTCTCACTCTTGTTTTGTCATTGACTTGGACTCTATGGTCACTGTTAATACAGGTCTACTGTTCTGACTTTGTTCCTCAGAGATACCCAGAAATAGCTTCAGTGTTCGAAGTTATTTTCTTGTCCATAGCATAATGTAGGTTGTGATAGATGGATACTTTTTGTTAAAAGCCATCCTTCCTTGTAACTTAGCCTCTTATCTTTATTTGAATTCAGAATGAAAATAAATGAAAAGGCAATAATGATTTACTTACATCCCTCAAGGGGATTTTTGTGGATGGAAAAGCCTGACATCACTGACTCAGAGTAGGATCCTTATCTGATAAGCTTGGGCAGTTCAGACCACACTGGAAACTTCTTTGCTTTTCATCCCTAATGGTATGGGATTCTGTGTTTTCAGTGTAATATTCATTTTAAACCTGATGTCCATTATCATTGTTACATATTTGAGCCACTTGCAATTTTCATCTCGATCTGTTTCCCTTACTATTTACTGAAAGCTAATCAATACTGTTTAAGCAATTGGGCTAAAATTATATAGTATGCCTTAAAACTTAAATAAATTAAATCTACCATAGCAGTGCATGTAATATCAGCTAGATAGTCAATAATTCAGATTTTTATAGCCTGGCCATTTACTCAATAGTTCAGCACATGCTTGGGATTGATAAAGTCTCAGTGTATCAGACAATGTTTTGAGATAGAGAAAGAAAGAGACAGGGAAAAAACTTTAGCTTTGCATCCAAGGTATTAATACTATAATCTTTAAAACTTTGAAGAGTACAGAGTAGAACAAGAGCACATGATTTAGTGTCAAGGACTTTCTTTTTGTTTTGGTTGGGATGTTTATAATTATACTATTAGAGGAAAATTACCAAAAATTTCATTTTGTAGCATATGTAGAATGAATTATTTTATACAGATTGAACATTCACTATCTTATCATAAACATTCTGAAATATTAATGAGATAATTTGAATAGCACATTTTGAATTTCGTAGTTTTAGATAAGATTTTTGCTAATTACCTGAAAATGTCATACAGTATGTTCTGAAGTTCTCCATGGTTCTGTGAGTAATGGTTCACCCACACCATCTGAAATGACCCCAGGACATTTGCTGAGTCACTCACCTACACTTGATTTAATCTTTCTTGGCTGTATTGTTGACACCCTTTGTTGGATGAATAGGCATTTGCTTGTACTTCCCAAGAGACTATTGCTATGAAAAGAATGGTACTAAGGTCAAAAACATAAAGTTAGGGCCCCAAAAGACTATGCTTTATAGTCTGAAACTCTACAGTGGATATTTGACCAAATAATATAGAATTAATAGGAAGACTATTCTGGGAAGCACCAAAATATGTACAAGAATATATTAGAATAAATAATTCCTTACATTGACATTAAATATAAGAAAAAAATCATACATATTACTCATTAAAATATTTAATGCTATGTGTTTAAATTTTTTCAATGTTTTTATTTGCTTATTTAGACATTAAAAAATTTAAAAGTCTTTCATAGGAAAGTAGCTTTTTTAAATTTTATTTATATTGGATAGTTTATGTATTTTCATTTCAAATGGTATCCCCTTCCTGAGTTGTCACCTTTCCCATCTCCTCTCCCCTTGCTTCTATGAGGATATTTCCACTCCCACTCCCACCTACTTCCACCTCAAAGCCCTGGCATTCTCCTACACTGGGGAAATGAGCCTTCACACAACCAAAGGCTTCTCCTCAAATTGATGCCAGATATTGCTGTTCACTACTGCATATGCGGCTGGAAACATGGGTCCCTCCATGTGTACTCTTTGGTTGGTGGCTTAGTCCGTGGGAGCTCTGGGGCAGGGGGGAGGCCTGGTTGGTTGATATTGTTCTTCCTATGGGTTGCAAACCCCTTATGTTCTTCAGTACTTTCTCTAACTTCTCAATTGGGATCCTGTGCTCCATCCAATGGTTAGCTGCAAGGATCCTAATCTGTATCAGTAAGGATCTCAGGAGGCATCCATATCAGGCTCCTATCAGCAATCACTTCTTGACATCAGCAATAGTGACTGGGTTTGGTGTCTTCATATGGGATGGATCACCATGGGAGGCAGTCTCTGCAAAAGCTTATAAAATTATCTTGGATAGGACATAGTTCAAGGAAAATGTGCTTAATTTTATTAGTAATTTTTCAATTAAAATCTACAAAGGTAAAAAATACTTCTACTTATTTTTAATGCTAACAATAGAGTGATTATATTAGAACTTTGTTTCTATGTATGATCTCACAAGATTCTGTCAAACAATGACAAAATATTAGAAAAGGTGCAATGTTACTCTGTGGCATTTATGACAGAGTTTTAAAGAAACTGTGTCTCCAGTTCACATACATTAGGATCAATAGTTATTATTTAAATCATAAAGTTTCTTTTACTTTTTTGGAGCCTGTGGTGGTTTGAATGTGCTTGGCCCAGGGAGTGGCACTATTTGTGGGTGTAACCTTACTAGAGTAGGACTGGCCTTGTTGGAAGAAGTATGTCACTGTGAGCATGGGCTTTAAGACCCTCATCCTAGCTGCCTGGAAGCCAGTCTTTTCCTGTTAGCATTCAGAACAAGATATTGAATTCTTAGTTCTTCCTATACCATGCCTGCCTGAGTACTGCCCTGCTCCTGTCTTGATGATAATGGGTTGAACCTCTGAATCTGAAGAAAGCACTAATTAAAACTCATCCTTATAGGAGTTGGCTTGGTCATGGTGTCTGTTCACAACAGTAAAACACTAAGACATGTCCTATCTTCTAGTTCTTATGTATGAAATAATAAGGATCTATATAAAGATAAGATCACTGTTACAGCTCGAAAATGAAAGCTACTTCATTTCTTTCTTGTGCTAATTTTCTCTGATATAGTATCTAGAATCCTCAGTCAAAAACTGCAAAATCACTTTAGGATCTCATATCATATGTGAAATTATTGGTATATTAATATTACATTATTTTATGTAGTGATAAATTTATTTATAATTTTTATTAATATTGTAAAAGACATTTTAAAAAGCATTTTATTTTAGCTCCAAAAGTTTAACAAGTGTCCTGTCGGTCCTAGCTTAGATGAAATATTCAGTTTCAGCAGTGGGTAAGTTCTCATAAATTTTAGTATTTCTCTCTTTTGTGTTCAATGTTGTTTTGTTTATATTATATGAATTTATAGTGTATAACCAAATAAAATTCATATAATTAATGATCTCTTCTAAATATTGAGGAATATATTCAACTTTGGTCAAATAATTTAATACTTTTCAAAATGTAACGGTAAATAATGAAGGTCTCATGATGTTTTGATGAAAAAAATAAGGGATATTTTGTTGAGATAGTTCAAGCATTTTAGAAGACAAAGAAAAAACAAGAATTAAATTAGAATATCTTATACAGTTTCTTAAATGTTGTAGCATATATTTTGTTTATAATTGAAAAAAAGAAGTAAGTCAAAGAAGTTATAATTTTAAATAGTTTATCTAACAAAGAAAGTGACCTTGGACATAAGAAAGGAAGGACAGGTCAGTTACTTTCATAGAGGCCTTGGAAAATACAGTTTCAAGGACAGTAACTCACTGATTCAACAGGAGCATATACAACGTTTCTGAAGAAATACAAAGATCCCATAGTATGTGAAGAAAAAAAAAATAAAGGAAAGCGAAGACAGAACATTGATAGAAATCCAACTGGTTACATTCTTAGAGGCCTTGATAAAGTCCATTATTGTCAAAATCAAACAGTAATATTTGAACAAAAATTTCAACTCTTGGACTTATCCAGAGAAAGAAAGTAAGAAAATCAATTGATACAATCATGTTTTGAAGAAATTAAGTGGCAAGGGTGAAATCTAAAAATCAATGAGCATGTTGAAGGTTTCTAAGTAATTTAGGTAAAAATTTTAGACTTTGGTTGTACCAGTTGATATAATGTAAAGCTTCTGTATATAACACTGGTGATTCAAAACATTTGCTAAAATATTGCTTATGGAAGAAAGAATGAGAACAGTGCAGGATGACTCAGACTTATAGTCCACAAAAATTATAGAAATATTATTAATTAGCTGGTACTTCTAATAAGAGAGTAATTACTATTTGGCAGTATGGAATGAAATTTATTTATTCAAATAGAAATGTGTTACTTCCAAAAACTCTGAGTGAAAATGTCAAATGACTAGTTGGATACCGATTGAGATAATTAGAGATAAAATAAGAATACTTATATCTGAAAAAATTGAAAGTATATATTCCATATAATGTAAATTATAAATAAAGACATAGGTAGGTATCATAACTTAGAGGGTCCATATGAACAATAAAAGGCTAAAATGTGAAAAAAAAAGAAAGGTGAGAGTCTGTACTTCTGAATACTTTGTGATTTCATGTTCAAGGAAAGATATCTAAATAAATATTCACCATTTATTTAGTATGTTAATTATATACACACTCTTCAAAATCAATGTAAACATATATTGTATCCACATGGAGATGTAACTTACTTGCATAATATACACAAGGCCTTGAGTTTGACTCCCTTGCACACCACTTAAAAGAATACTATTGTATTCAGGCTTGAAAATTTGGTGTTAGATAATTGTATTTCTCCCTAAAGAAGACTATTTCTCCTGCTCACTTCATCACTTCCTTGCCTGGAGTTCTTTGACAATGATTGAGAACTTCAGAGATTTCCTTCAGCCCTGAAACCACACATGTAAACAGCATTATTTTATGACCAAGTATGTTGTTATATACTTAGGAATGTGTGTGTATGTGTGTGTATGTGTGTAATATGTGAATAACTGTTGGAGGAACGGTGGCGGCTGCCTGTGCCCAGGCTGCCCAGGGGTGACTACTGCATGAGGAACTAATTGAAGACTGCCTGAAACCGGATATAGATGTCTCCTGAAAGACACAGCCAGAGCATGTCAAGTACAGAGGCGAATACTAGAAGTAAACCATTGAACTGAGAACGGGACCCCCGTTGGAGGAATTAGAGAAAGGATTGAAAGAGCTGAAGGGGCTTGCAATCCCATAAGAACAACAATGCCAACCATCCAGAGCTCCCAGGGACTAAACCACTACTCAGGGACTGACCCATGGCTCCAGCTGCATATGTAGCAGAGAATGGCCTTGTTGGGCACCAAAGGAAGGAGAAGCCCTTGGTTCTGCCAAGGTTGGACCCCCAGTATAGAGGAAAGACAGGGGGAGGGATGGGTTGGATGGTGAGGGGAATACTCTTACAGGAGAAGGGGATGGGATAAGGGGCTTATGTCTGGGAAAATAGAAAAGGGAATAACATTTAAAATGTAAATAAAAAATCCAATAAAGGAGAAAAACAAACAAACAAACAAACAAACAAGACCACCTGAGAGACTAAGTGATGATGAAGCAGGCAAGGCCAGCCAATTGGGAACTGCTGCTTGGAAGAGATGCTTGCTTGGGACCAATGGGACATAGGTGGAGGGTATAGAGGGTGCCCCTGAGAACTAATACAGGAGCTTACGGCAGGGTTCATACAAACTTGCTGTGGCACTATCACCTGCCCTGCCCCTGGAGTCCACGTCATTGACTCCTGGCCACGTCATCTCCAACCCCCATGGCATGTAGGGTCAGTCAGTGGGCAGTCTAGGGCACACACAACATATAACTTGAAAGTGTCATGTGTTTGAAAACAGAACAAGGAGGAGTATATAGAGAAAAAGGAGAAAAGGAAGGGGAGAAAATTATCTAATTATATTATAGTCTGAAAAATAAAGGAAATGTCTCTGTTAGATTGTTTTACAATTGGTGCTAAGCCTGGTAATCCTCAGTAAGCTAAATAACTTCTAGTTTCTCCTTCTTTGCCCGCATCTAGCACCACACCATGAGCTCTCTTTTGAACGGCCATGGCCTTCAGTCTTGGGAACACAGAGAACAGTGTTTACATGCCACTTTAGTGCTATAGAATTATAGAATAAATTGATTTCCTTATTATGTCATGTTACTCAAGCACACTTCTCTAGTTTTCATCTGATCTGCCCTGGAAGATGTCTTATAACAGGGAAACACATGCTCATATAAAAGCAAAATTTCCCAACCTAAACTTATAAGAAAGTTTTCTGTTTCTGAATGTATCTAGTAAGTAGAAAAAATTTAATTACTTTTTCTAGGTTAAATACAATGTCTTTCATTATAACAAATTAAAGACTTCATAAACATTATCTCTCACTGATACAATGAGACACTCTTTAAAACTTTCCAAAAATAGCAACACAATAACACATAAGTACCTTTTTATAAAGTTGCTAGTATTTGATACCTAAAACCTGTAAATCACACACTAGCCCAAATTGAATTTGTCCCCTACGAACTATGGCATTTGCTACTGAAATGATGACTGATTCAAGAAAGTATGCAATTCCCGGCACAGAAAAGAAGTGCAGCCTTCCTGCGGATTGTTGTTTGGGATTGATACTCCAGGAAAGCAGGACATCTTCAGCCTGGGGATCTTTCCTAGCTGGGGAAAAGTCCTGATTCATCTCCTCTCTTCACCTCAGAGTTTAAAGTACCTGTCTTCCACTTTATAGACAGTTCTAATCTAATCATTACTAAAACAGCATACTGCCACTTGTCTTTAGCGCTTTCAAGCATGTTGTCAAATTCTATGAACTTTAGTCTAATTGATTAAAAATATTACTAAAACACATAGTGATGCCTGTCAACATACATTTTAAGTTAATTTTATCAAGTCAAAATAGTTTGATCATTTTCTTCACCTTCTCCAAATCTCACAGACCCTTTCTCCCACCCTGTTTACTGAAATTCATGTGCTTGTCATTCTCTTACGAAAACAAAAACAAAACAGACAAAACTTCAAAATAAGTAAGATAAAGGGAATCGAAACAAATAGATCAAAACAAAACCAAAAGCATAGAAAGTACGTGAAGTCATGTTAGCCTTCCTATTATCCTGGACAAGAGGCTTGCTCTGGAATGTCATTGATATGGCCAGTGTCACCCCATTATCCCCAGAATGCATCAATTTGATAGCTGTTTCTTAGGGAGTTGAGTTTGCATTTACTTTGCCTTCTCAGCCATGGGGCTTTGTTCAGTTTAAAACTGAAGAGATCAGTATACATTTTCAACAAGTTATCAGGAACCGAGAATACGTTCAATCAAGTTCCTAACTAAATACACACATAAGCACACACACATACACACACACGCATGCATGCACATACACATATGCACACACACATGCACACAAACACACACACACAGACACACACACTCACATATACACACTTTTACGCACACATGCACACAAACACACTCACACATATACACACACAGGCATACACACTCACACACACTAATAATTATGGTGTCTCATTTAAGACAATTATTTTGGGGGCTTTTTCTCATTTTTAAAACATGTATATCTTATGCTTCATTTATTCAAATACAATTCATTGTTTGGTAAATCTTGCAAAAACTTAGTTTATTGTCCACATTCACATATATAATAATTTATATTTCAGATCAATCTCATATTCTATCATGAGTAGACATTAGTACTTCAATAAATATTTTTCCACATTTAAATATTGAGACAGAAAAAATAAAAACAACAATTCAGACCACATCCCATCCCTAGCTATGTCTCACTTTACATCGGTGACCTATGCAGTGACTGCTCAGCTGCTTTTCCCTGAGTAAATCGTGTTTTACTCTCAGAAAGATAAAAACACTTCTGTCGTGAGATCAACTGCTCCGAGGAAGTAAATAAAATGAAATTGATCTTTATAAATATTAGTTTATTTCATAAAAATACAAAAATATAAATATACATTTATAAAAATATGAGTGAATCAACACAAAGACATCTTTCCACTAAATAAATATGGCAGTAATAGTCACTCCTATTTCATTAGGTATATTGTCTTTCATCTTAATTTACAAAGCAGTTGCACAATGTTTAATTTCATAGTATATGTGACTGACAATCAGTTAAGAAAACATTTATAAAGTTCCTATACTAAGACAAGGCACAAAAAGCCTTTCAAGAATTTTTACTGATTATTAATATGATATATTTTTCCAAGCTTATTAGGCAAAGAGTGTGAACAGGTTATTATTACTGTTTTAAAATCTATATCATTCATACTCATTCACGGAAACTTACTGATTAAGCAAACCCTTACTAGGACAACACTTTTATGTATTTGTTTGCAGTTGTTTGTTTTTTTATTTTTTAATTTTTCCTCCAAAAAGGGATAACACAGGCCACTCAATCTGGTATTGAAGACAGTATTTCTACTAAAGTTGATCAAGTCATACAGGACTCAGTCCCGGTCACTGTCATCACCCCCATACATCTCCGCAAGTTTTTTGAACCGTGGCCCCCAGTCGCTAAGGTAGTCGTAATCCTGGTTACAATCAGCTGTGAGAGATTCTAAGGAGCTGAGAGAATTGGCTACAGAATCATTCCCTTCGTAGGCGTAAGTGGCCAGAGAATCATAAGGCGGTGCACTTGGGTCTGAGTCGTTTTCTTTCAATCTCCGGTGGATAAAATCTTGTACATCAATATTTTCCCAGAGCGGTACAGTCCTCCTTATCTGAAAAATAGTCTCAGGCATGACATCTCTTCTAAGTTTACTATCTTCTCTTGCTTCGGGGTTCCTTAATGTGCCGATGTCAAAAGCCTGTGTGTCTTCTTCTCCACCACCTTCGTCATTATAGGTCACAATATTGTCCCGGACATCATCCTTTGAAATGATCAGAGGCTCCTTTTTCCGTTGCCTCTTCAGTGCAGCAAACAGCACAATTAGAGCTGTTGATAAGAAAAGAAGAGATAGTGAGACTCCACGATTAGTGTTAATACTCATACTTACGGTGTATGTGAAACTTTGATAATCTACTGGAGACATGGAGTAATGGTCCAATTGGAACGATAGAAAGTCAAAGTATCATTTGAGATAAAATAAAAACAATAAAATGAAAATGTAAGAAATTAAAGACATGAAGATATTAAATTGTTACTAATCTACAATTTGAAGCCTGTAGATAGCTGACATTGAAAATATATATAATTACTTGGTCAAGTAAAATTAAGTGAAATCTTATCCTCACCAAATATACATTTACCTCAAATTTTAAAGGATAATTAATGATTCAGTTATCATCAAAGTGAATTTCACTTGATAGTAAAATTAAGGGTTAGTATGCAAATAATATCTCATAAAGATGAATATAATATAAATCATTTATTATATGCATATTTATTATATACACACACTCATAATTCACATATAAAATATATATAAATACTGACTTTGTCTTATTAAATATTGCACAAAGGCTTATTTAAATTTCTTTACTGGCATGGTTAACAATATCAATGTTTTCTGAAAAATATGAAGTATGACTCTAAAACTTGAATATAATTTTCAAACTTCAAGTCATTTAACTTGGACTCACATATAGGGTATCTAAAATATTTCTTATTGAAGCTCATAACTAACAAACTTATACTCAAATTTGGGAGTAAACTTCAATTTTTATATTATTTGCATATCTTTCATTTTATTTTTGTGCACTTTTCTATGAATGTAATTAAGTACTTCCCCATATATTAAAATTGCTTGGTTCTCATTATAGTAGTTAAATTTAATGCGTATATTTTACAACATATTTTCTTAACACAATAGGATGGTTATATGCTATGCAGGTATACCTCTCTTTCTCTCTCTCTGTCTCTCTCTGTCTCTGTCTGTCTGTCTTTCTGTCTGTCTGTCTCTCTCTCTCTCTCTCTCTGTGTGTGTGTGTGTGTGTGTGTGTGTGTGTGTGTGTGTGTGTGTGTCTGTGTGTATACTTTAAGCATTAACATTGGGTCTTTCTTGGTAACACTTTACACTAATTTGTGAGTCCAAGACTATTTCTGAACTAGGAACTCACTAATTGATTAAATTGGCTGTCCTTCAAGCTCCTGCCTGTCTCCATCCTTACTATTGCCCTTAGAGTAGTTAAGGCTAAAGATGTGCATGCCCAACTTTTTCCCTGTGTACTGCTTTTCTAAATCTATATTTCTAAATCTGTGTTTTATATGAAGATATTTTACCAACTGCTTCAGCTCAACTCCTACAAAATGCATTAAAATTAAAACATCACTATGAGCTCTAAATCATTGGATTTACACTAAAATCATTCAATCATCTTATTTAGAAAAAAGACAAATCACATTATGGTAAAATATATTGTCAAACTTTTTTAAATAAGGAAAAAATGAATCAAATCAGGAAAAATTCTCACAAATTAATTTAAACAGGAGAGAAAAGTGGAAACTGCATTTCATTTATTATAGGCAATCCAATGTTCTGCCAAAATTATTTTTGAGGCAGTGTTGATTATGCATGTTTGTAATTCCAGTGTTTTAGAGCCTGGAGCAGTAAGCACGAGCTGCACACTGAGATATTGTCTCCCAGGACAGACGAGAAGGCTGATGAACAGCATAATTCATTGAAAATAAGAAAAAGAAATCGCTCCAAACTTTCCGTTGCTTTTGTTGAACTCTGATTTAACATTATTGTATGATTCTATTTTTCTTTTCAGTGTTGGGCTTTGAGCACATTAAAAAAGCACTCTACCACTGTATTCCATCTCCAGGCCCATTGTTAATCTCAAATAAATTCCTCCAAAAAAGAGATTGGGGACTTGACCTTTATTCAGGTTCATCCAGCGGGTATTAAAAATAAATGAAATGCTCCTGTTTTGGAATATATAAAACTATATCTTAGTAGGAGAAGAATAAAGAAATTAAGACTGAAATAGATTTAACAGTCACTGTGCATGGCAATGAACAAAAAAATGGAGTTATTTTGCAATTTAAAATTAAATGAGTGAATTTTTTGCTTCCTATATGTTGTGCATGAATACTGGAAAAGTAAACCTATCTGAATGCTTCCCTAGTTATGAATGTGTAATCCTTCAATTAAGTGAATCTTTGAAACATTAGTATCTATTTTGTTCTCTCTTCTGCTGGGTAAGAAATATCTGCTTCATTTAATGTGTCGAAAATAAATATTTGGTGTATGGTAATACAATTCAGGCTATTAGGAAAAGGCATCAGTATTTTCAACAATGTATGTTTAGAATTTATTATGTACTTATTTTACTCTTATCTACTGGAGCAGTATATATAAGCAATAAAACAAAATCATAAACACCTTGTATATTGTCATTTGACAGGTATTTTTAAAGTTTATGAAATTTCTTTACTTTGGTTTTACACTCTTTTCCTAATACTTATTTTATTGTTACTAATTTTTATTACTTAGTTTTGATTTTGTTTTTCATAGAATTTGTCATTAAACCTAGGGCCTCTAACTGCTAAAATACTGTGTCTCTGAGTTCCAAAACAAATTCTTCTTAATTAAGATATTATGATAATTAAATTCATACAATTCACCATAGTGTCAGAGGTGTCTCTATGATCAAAATTTACAAAATCCTTGCCCTAGATTTTAGTTCTACAGTCAATTTTAAAGGATTCACCAATAGGATAGAAATGAAGCCTTAAGTGTATACTCCTGCCCCTTTCTAAATAGCCAGAGGATGCTAATCAAAACAAATGCTTTATACTCCCCTTTGTCAAACCCCTAGTGAAATCCTACAATGATATCTGGCCAAAGGGATTTTTATCCAGAGAGCTTGAAGGGATTTATAGTGAAAAGAAGCCAGCATACATGAGCATTAGATCATAAACTTGGCCAGCTCTCCTGCCCTAAGTGTAAGTATTTTGGATGAATATTTTATAGAAATAAGTTTTGGAGTGGTTTGCGGTAATACAACTGTTTAATTGAATTAAATCCTTGCTGTGTTAGTGTGGGCTTAAATAAAAGCTGTGCTAACAGAAACATGACTGGAAAGTACTGAGCCATCTGTGAGCCCGCTCTCCAAAGGACACTTTAAAGGCTGTGATGGGTTTGTTTGTTAGTTTGTTAGTGTGTTTGTTTACTTCATATGTGTCTTATAATATGTAACTACCTTATTTCACAAGAATGAAACCATTAGTTCCGATCCCCAGAAGACCCCTACAAGGCCAGACATGATGATAGAGCCCTGTAATTCCAGTATAGGAATTTGAGACAGGAGGGTCCCAGAGCTCTATTAACCGTCAAGTGTCACAAGTCTGTGAGCTCCAGGTTTGGTGAGAGGTCCAGTGCCAATACACAACGTGGATATTAATGGATGAAGACATCTGATGCTAACCTCAGGTCTAAACATATGATTGCATGCTTAGGTGTGACATCTATATTAGTGCACACGTACATGCAAACACAAGAGTTGCACTTGGTGGATTAACTATTGCCGACTTGAACAGATTTGTTAAGATTAAATTAATCATTACATCAAAGGTCTTTAGAACCATGAGTGTAGCACTTGTGGCATTACAGCCTTTTTTAAGTTTCATTTATTTTATGTGAGTACAATGTTGGTCTCTTCAGACACACTAGCAGAGGGCATTGAGTCCCATTGCAGATGGTTGTGAGCCACCATGTGGTTGCTGGGAATGGAACTCAGGACTTCTGGAAGGGCGGTCAGTGCTCTTAACTGCCAAGCCATCTCTCTTGCCCCATGTTATTATATCTTTGTTTTAAAGCCTTGCACAGTGATTCCTTTCACACACACACACACACACACACACAAAAAAAAAAAAAACAAAAAAAACAAAACAGAGATAGGACTGGTATGATTTTCTCATTCACAATGGTTTTAGTGAAATCTTAAGTATGAGCAGTTTCAGTTTCATACACAGTGCCTGGGTGACAGAAAAGACCAAGGGGAGAGGAGAACTGAACAGAGAGATGAGCAGCTTACTAAGCAAGATGACAACACAAAGGAGAATCGCGATGAGAGCCCCTGTGCTCAGGCCTGCAGCAAGCATCAGAGCCTCGGCATTGCAGGACTGCATGTTGCCTTGGTTATCACACGCGCATACACGGATCGTGAGTGTGCCAGTGCTGCTTTGAATAGGATAATCATTGTCAAAGATTAAAACTGGCAGTAGGTAGGTGTTCATTTTGTTGCGGCTGTACCCATCTTTTCGAGTTATAATTCCTGCTGTATTATCTGAAGAGGAAAAATATAATTAGGAAAAATCTTCATATTCATTTTCTTCCCTCCCTCCTCCTCCCTTTTTTTCCTTTTCGGTTCTTTACTCACATCCTTACTTTGTGTGGGTGTTTTGGTTTTTGTTTGTTTGTTTGTTTTTGAGATATGGTACTAAGTAGCCCAGGCTAGAGCTGATCTCATTGATGTAGACAATGAAGTTGAAATTGTTGTTCTTGAGATCATATCCAAGTTGCTGGGATGACAGAGGGAACATACCTTTCTTCATATTCAACTTCAATTCTTTCTTAAAAAATTGTGCAGTATACTTTAATAAATGTCCTTTACCTTTATTGTCTACAATTGTGAAGTTTGGGTTTAGAGGAAATTCTGGCACTGGCTCAAAAAAGAACTTGTGTCCTCGGGGAGGATCATCTTTGTCCATGACACTTATAGTTTGAATCAACTGAAACCAAAACACATTCATTAATTAAATCCTGAAAAATAGACACAATATTGTTTAATTCAAGATCGTTTTAAGTAAGGACATTTTATTTGGGTCATGTAACTCTCAGTTTACATTTTTTTTATTTAACTAAAATTTTCAACTTATACGACCTTTTCAGAGAAGTCACTTTTATAGATCAAATAACGTTTCATATAAGTTAACATTTAATCAATAATGAAAATTATCTCTGACTAGAAGTGCATGGGGCTCTTAAGTGTTTCACTTCTTTCTGATAATCATCCCTCTTTAAGGAAAGCTTATTAATTCAACTAATGGCATGCTTTTGGTGATTTTTCAATCTGTTTTATTAGAACTTTAATAGGGTCTTATATTATTTATTAGAAAAAAATAAACAAAAAATAAAACATATCCCTCCAGGAGGTAAAAATATGAAATTAAATATAGGAGGATTAAAATCAATGCCTACATACTTTGTTAACTATCTTATTGAGAGATATTTTAAATATTAAATTTAAACTAAAAATAGTAAATCACAGAAAACATTTAGATCAATCCTTATTCTTCTGAACTATTTAACATAGCAAAACATGATGAAAAACACAATTGCATCTGTTTATTAATAAAGGAGTATTTACATTCTTAAGACATTAGTAAATATAACTCAAAATAAGCTTAGATACATCTTTTTGCCGTGTTCTAAATGTATTTATTGTGCTATAGTCATGATAAAATATCATTTTAGGAGCTCATACTTTAAAGATCACTGTGAGTTCTTTGTTGAATATCATAAAAGGAATGTAAGAACATACAGCTAATGTCAGGCAAGTGAAGTAGTGATTCCTTCCTTCCGTCCTAAAGACACATGTTTATAAACTTCATAATAATACAGTTACCTGACCGGACTTTGCATTTTCACAAACGAATGTTTCATAGTACATGGCAAATTCTGGAGCATGATCATTTATATCAAGAATTCTGATGAAGACAGCTATTTGGCTACTTTGTTTCGGGTTATCTGCAACAAGAACATCATGTGAGGTTTCTCAGGGCCATGCATGAAGGAGGCCTTAAAGCCACAACCATCATCAGTAACTTAGCAGCTGATCCATTCCCTGTAGTCTCAAGCCCATGTGGATGGATGCCAAGTATCTTAACTTCATTACTTGGTCCAGAAAACATATTAAAAAGGGGAAAATACAATGGAAGAAAACAAAGCAAAATACACAGTGTCCACAAGCTCATGCATATTTTTGTTATCAGTCTAGGTGAAATGCAAATCCATAACTACTTGTTAAAGAGTACACAACTTTTTGAATGAATAAAATATTAACACATCTAATTTAAATAAAAAATAACAAAAAAAGACTAACATCCTGATTCATCTTCTTTTCAGATATTGCCAATATTGCAATAATTTTGCAAGAGTATATTATTGTCATTTATTTATTAATTTGGCAAAATGTATTTAGATGAATATACCTACAACTTACTTATCTCTGTGGCTGTAACGGTGATATTATGCCAAGGGGATGATTCCCGATCCAGGGGTTTCAGAGTGAAGATAGAGCCATTTTCTGAGTGAATACTGAAAACTCGGTCCATATCTGTATGCCGGTCAACAGAGTATCTGACAGGAAAGAGACTTGTAAATTCAGCCCTCTCTGAAATTAACTGTATCATCTTCTATCTCCTAAAGTTATAAGAAATTCTTAAATTGACCTGAGAAAAAAGTAAGATGTAAGATGTTGAGTCTCTTGGGTTTCTTTGTTTTTTGTTGTTTTATTCAAATGGATTTATTATGGAAACAATTTGAGGTTCTAAAAGTTCCCTTACAGTGGTTATGTTTATGTGTGTCTAGAGTCATTGTATAAGTATAATGGATAATGGTGTAAATTTTAAGTGTTAAGTGCTTCTTGATGTCCTTATTTTATCATAGCCCAGTATGGTTAAACTAATTCTAGAATTACCACATTACTGTTTTTCAGACTCTTAGAAATATGAACACCTACATCTGAGAAGGAAAAAGCGTAAAACATAATTACATAGTTGCATATTTATCTACTTTATCCATTTGTTGTTGTTGTTATTGTTGTTGTTTTTGTTGTTGTTGTTGTTGTTGTTCTAGTGCAGTTTGGAGACAGAATATCAGGAAGCCTGGGCTTCCAATGAATTCTCTGTACCTGAGGAAGACCATACAATTTCTATCTTATTAACACTTACCTCCCCGGTTTTGGGATTACCTCTATACATGATACATGAATGGATCATCTCAATAATCAATATGAACTTTCAAAGAATGACTAACTGGGTGGAAAGCATTATCCAAAAAAAATTTTTTTTTTCAAATTTCTGTGACTTCCTTAATTTTATAAACTGTTAATTAAAATTAACTTGAAAGATAAAAATAAAACTTATTTGTGAGATCAGGTAAATTAAATCAAAATGATATAAACAACATATTGGTGTTGGATAGAATGCAATTAACAATGTTTATCTGTATATTTGTCTCTTTTGTGTGAAAGACCAGTAGTTAACCATTGGCTGATTATGTGTAAAATGAATGGTTTTGTAATTTTCCCACTAGTTGTAATGATGAACATGAAGAAAAAAAGTCTTTTATGTGCATTAACTTTTGTCTAGAGATTAATATAAGGACTCTCTCGGTGAAAAAATAATAATTATAATATAAAAGTGCCAGACTGAATAGCTTATATCTTATTGGGGACAAAAAGTAGTTCTGAGCACCTGCCAGTCCTCTACTTGGGTTACTCTTCAGCAGACATACTTTTCAGGTTATGAATTCACAGAGGAAAATCACTTTGACAATTTGGAAATAAGCTCACTTTTTATCATTAACAGTGACAACTTCCTGCTCTATTTTTAGATATTCCCCTCAGCAAAAATGATGTCCCATGAATTGTCAAAGCCCAGAGATAAAATTCTTTTACATAGTAGCCAAGTTCTATTTTCAACACAGAATTAGAACATTCTGAGTTAGTTAGTTACCAATTAATAATAAATACTCTGAATTACTACAAATGACCAGAAAAAAATGCGTTAAGCACTTAACACAGAAAAAAAGTCATTTCTGTGACCCAGAAAATGGCTTATAAATTTGATAATATTGTATCAAATTGACCTCATTGAAGTTTGAAAAACTACGTGAAACAGAGTACTTGCATAAAGCTTCTGTGGGAATGCTACCTGGAAAGAAAGGACACTTTCATATGGGTGACATAAAAATCAAAATGTACACAACACAACTCACCTGTAAACTCTCTGTTCAAAAATTTATGGTTTTCCTTTTATGTTGTACAATCAAACATTAAATGCATTAATAAAGTCCTGTGTTTTTAATACACAATACATAGAGGACACAGTTATAGACATGACAGTCAGTGGTTGTGCCACCGTGTCATATTCTACCTTATTTTATCAATGGCTTGGTAGGTAGAATATGCCTTTCTTCTTTCTTCTCCATAAGCAAATTTTTTCCAGAAATGTGCTTCTCACAACGGTATGCAGTGAAATCATTATGTTCATTGTTGAAATGGATGTTGACTGCTTAATGAAACCACTAATAGTTTCACAAAAGTAATATAAATAATTTACAAAAAATAATAGTCTTATTTTCTGAACAGCAGGATTAGTTTCAGATAGACAGGTTCTCACGGCATCGCTGGCCTCCATAATGTATGCCATGTAGTTCGAAATGATTTCATATTAGTGATTCTCATGCTATAGCCAGCTGTGTCTCAGGATTAGAGCTTCAGCCAGCACATCTGGCTAGATTTTCTTTTCACAATATAGTAAAAGAAGAAATCTGGGATACCCTCTGTGTATTGATCTTCCTATGACTTGTGGATAGCTTAAGTTGGAATGTGTGTGTCCTTTCCTGGAGCTTAACTCAATCCTTTGCCAATAAGTTTGTTCCGCAACTTACTTTTAATTGAAAGCAGCAACTGAATTTCTTCTATAAAAAAAAATCATTAAACTTTAAAACGCTGGACATAAAATAGGTGTGGATTTCAACAAGATGTTCTTACAAAGTGCATAAAATTATATGTAACCTTACAATTAGAGAGATCCAGAATAACTAGTGGGGTGAAGCAGAGGTGGCAGCAGGACAGTAAATTCCTGTGGCCAGTAGCACATGTATTTAAGTCAGTTGGTTTGATGCACAGATTTTGCTGTACTGTGGGTGTGAAATAGTTCCTCAACTTTCCTTCAGAATGTGTTACTAATGCTGATTTTATTCTGTCTGTTTTGGGATTCAGCCTTCAGCCTTGCTTCTCTAATCTTTGTTGATTGGTTGCTGGTTTTTCTTCCTGCTCTTTAGAAATCTAAAGATCTCATGATATTTTGCATTTTGGTAGATCATGCTGCTTTCAGTTTGCAGTATAGTTTTGTTCATTGGTAGGTTTGGTGATATAATTCAAAGAACATCATAATTGTTGAGAATTTAAGTGGAGCAACATTTGAATCTCCACCCAGCAAAAATATCACGAGTTTTGACCAAAATGGGAAACTTGCCCATGTAAGTTGCACAATGAGGAAAGAATTTACAGTCTCTTGTCATTCTTTTTAGCAGAAACATTCCTTTGAAATTTTATCCACAGGGGTTACTATATTAGGAAATATATTTACAAATATTCAAAATTACAAAGGTTCATGAATAATGTATTACTTGCAGTGCATTATGAATACACAAAAATGTATGAAGGCATTTAGAGTTTGGAAATTATAAATAATGAGTTAATCAGAATAACTGTATAAAAAATGAGTTAAACTTGATTTCTGAATAAAATATTTTTACTAATAAATCTGCATATATGCAAAAAGAAACCATACCACAAAACGTGATCAACTATATCATTTTTATTCTAAAAAAATTAAAACTGAATTTAATAGAACAAAATTGAAACTATGTTATTGAACTCAGTAGTAAATACTGAAGTAGGCCCTAGCATAAAAAATTTTTACTTACTATAAATCTGCAGGCATATATGCAAAGAACCCTGCACCATACTCACAAGAAAACGTGATCAACTTTCAAAAGATCATAGCAGCTTTATTCTCAATAACATAAATATCAACCAAATTAAAGAAATTAGAAACCACAGATTGTCCTAAACCAAAGAATGCAAAATGAAAACGGGTACATTTTAAAAAAACCTGAGTGTGTTAGGTTGGGGATTTAGACTCAGTTGCAATGTAAGGCCTGTTTACAGAATGAACCTGTTCTAGCCCAGCATAGCCTTGGTGAAGGCCCCCTTGGTTCGGCCCCAGCTCCAGGAAAAAAAGAAAAAATTTTGGCACTAAAATGGTACTGTTCTCACTATAAAAGTTAATGAAGCTCCCTCAACAATAAAAAGTTAAAGACAACTATGTAATGAAAAAACTTTGTTTGCAGAGACAACATGGAAATGGGAATAGCAAAATGATCATTTTTGACAAAGGCTGAGTGGAAAAAATAACACAGACTCAGAGAGAAAGACATGCAAAATGTACACCTCATGCTATAAGTGGATATTAAACCAGCTCAAACTTAAAGTCAGGATAACTGGAAAAAATTTCCTGCTTATGCTCTAATCCATATCTCATAAAACTGAAAAGCCCAGAGGAAAAGCTAAAAAAAAAAAAAAAAAAAAAAAAAAAAAAAAAAAAAAAAAGTTCTCAATTAGAGAAGACATAAAATATCAAAAACAAAATTCACAGGGAAATGGCAAATAAATATAACATCTTTAGTCATCGGACAAAACAACCCTGGTTGGGGGGCTAGTCAGGAAGGAGGATGTGAGATAGGAACAGGAAGGATCAGTTTGGGGGAAGGAGGAGGGAGAGAGCACTGTTAAAGATGACTGGAAGAGGGGGAGCATTTGTGGAATGAGCTAGAAACCTAGAGCACTGGAAACTTCCAGGAATCGATGAGAGTTATGCTAACTAAGACTCCTAGAATTGGAGAATATGAAGCCTGGACCAGACATCTTCTATAACCAGGCAAGAATTGCAATGGAGGAATAGGGCCACCCAGCTAGCCACAAAACCTTCAACCTACGATTTGTTCTTCATACAGAATGAACCTGTTCTGAGCCCAGCATGGCCTTGGTGAAGACCGAGAGATATAGTTCCTACCCTTGGTACAGGGCCACCCTGTGTGAGCCTCCAGGAATGTGAAAGGCTGCTGTGGGCATAAGGCTTGTTTGTGTAATACTTGACATATTTGCTGGAACCAGTACTAGTTGTAATGGAGGGCTCTTTCTTTAGGATTAATATCTCCCAGTAAAAGTTAATGACTCCATGATAATCAGAAGCAGCAGGATTCCAAGTGTCAAAGGTGTGGCTATGTCTCAGCAAAATGGTAAGCATTGGGACCTTCTGGATAGGCCTTAAGGCTATGGGAAAGAGTTCTAAATAGGTGAGTTGAAAATAAAAATTTCTCAACTATGCAAAAAATAAGGATGCACTATTATATGAGGGGCTTTGGGAAAAGCAGCTGTGCTGTGAGCCAACATATTAGACAATTACTAAGGAAGGAGATAAGGGGATTTAGGGAGGGGTGATTGTAGATCCCACCCAGCTAAGTTTTTTGTTTATGCTTACAAAGGCAGATGCATTCCTCAGTTCAGGATCAGCATAGGACAAAGAAAGGTTAGGCTCAGGTGTGGTGACAATGGAAATTTTAGGGCAGGGTCCTACCCAACTACCTTATGTTCAATATTTCAAAAAGGCAGGCAGAGCTCTGAATTCTTATGGAATGTTAAAAGAAAATGTGTGTTTCCTGTCTCCTAAGAGTGGGCTGGGATGATGGGAGGCTGATTCATAAGATAAATTTCTTAGTTAGGGTTTTACTGCTGTGAACAGACATCATGACCAAGGCAACATTATATAAAGGATAACATTTAATTGGGGCTGGCTTACAGGTTCAGAGATTCAGTCCAGTATCATCAAGGCAGGAGCATGGCAGCATCTAGGCAGGCCTGATACAAGAGAGGCTGAGAGTCCTACATCTTCATCTGAAGGTTGCTAATGAAAGACTTACTTACAGGTAGCTAGGGTGAAGGTGTTAAGCCCACACCCTCAGTGACACACCTTCTCAAACAAGGCCACACCTCCTAAGAGTTTCAAACCCTAGCCCAACCATTTATAGACCATCACAATAATCAAAAGGAAATCTTGAGTAAATGACTGGATTGATAGTAAAATGAAATACTGGGCTTATGACCTGCAGGAGATGAGCTCTCCAGAGAAATTTTTAGGATAAAAAGAGAACTGCTTGTAGAAATGATACAAGCAAGCAGGACATGGACAGAGAGATCTCTTAGAATAACAAGCTGGTAGAATATAGATTAAGAAATATCCAGAGAGAAAGCAGAACATAGAAAAGCAGACTGGAAAAACTGTATCAAGCAGAACATAGATCATCAGCTTCGGCACAGGATTTGATTTCTCATTAGTCATTCTTTTCAGCATTCCCAGAAACCCCTTTCTTAGAATCCTTCTCCAAGCTAAGACAGGTCCTTGGTAATCTTGGGTAAACTTTACACAGAAATTTTGTGAGTGTCCAACTAATAACTAGCCCATCTTAAGACCCGTGCCATGAGATGGAGCCCACCCTTGACATTGACTAGACAGCCAGGAAAACAGATGCTTGAGTGAAGCCTAGAGACCTAGGATTATATCAAGCATGACTGAAAAACTGGCATAAAAACAAAAGGAAGCAACAACAACAAAAATGTGAGACCTAAATTTAAAAGAAAATATAGATAACGATATGAATATGTAAGAATATGCATATGTGTGTGTTTATATATGCATCTTTGTAGGTCACAGACTATAAAGAAGTTCATGAAGATGTTGACTATCCACAAAACAGGTCATCTCAATGAGATGATTTTGAATTCCTCCTCTGCTAATGTTAGATTTTGCTGAACAATTACATAGACCCAAGTATTTTCACAACTTTCAATGATTCGGAAAAATTTATCTATCTATCTGTCTGTCTGTCTGTCTGTCTATCTATCTATCTATCTATCTATCATCTATATCTATCTATCTATCTATCTATCTACCTATCATCTATATCTATCTATCCTATCTATCTATCTATCTATCTATCTATCTATCTATCTATCTATAAATCTTCCTCTGACTCATCAATTTCCTAGTCATGTTCTTTCCAAATAACTGACCATCCAGTAAATCCATTGGCTACAGCACATGGATAATCAACAATCACACATCTGGGCATTTCTCCATTCGAACAAAATTTATGACCATGTGTATTGCCAGTTTTGCCCACTGTGAAAATTTCCTCTCTCCAGTGTCTTTCAGATTTTTTTCAGAAAAGGGCTACAGTTGTCCAGTTATGTATGACCCTATTCTTTACTTCTTTAGTCAACTGATCATAGGTCATTGCCCATGAAGCTATAAGTGCATGCTTGGCAGCAGACACCATTGTCATGGGAGTCAAAACCTTAGATAGGTGGGCAACTTCTTCATATAACTTCCTAGAGCCTTCTGAAATTGTTCATGTGTATATCATTTCCATTTGATAGTGGATTGCAACTGGACACATACTACTTTATGACATAGTTGGTCAGATAGTACCTAGCCCATGATGAAAAATCTCAGGTTGTTTTGTTCTATTTGGCTGTTTGCTCTTGGAGAAAGAAGAAGCAATAAAGGAGGAGTAGATCTGGGGGAGAATGGAGGTGTTGGGGGGAGCTAAGAGAAGTGTAAAGAGGGAAAACTGTAGCCAAGATGTATAGTATGAGACAAGAGTTTGTTTTCAAAATGAAAAGAAAAGCCTTGAATTTTGATTGATTTATTACCCATCCTCTGATATGTATATATGTTATCCAAATCTCGAAAGTTGTTGCTTCCTCCTGTTAACTTGCTTAACCAGCATAATCTCATCAATATAGTGGAACAATATGGTGTTTTTAAAAGAAACTGATCATCAAGACCCCTACAAACAATGTATGCTACTTGCCTGGTTAGTTAATATATCCTTGAGGTAAAACTATAAAGACATTTTGGTGGCACCATATTGATGGTGGCCTTTATATCCAGGTACATTTTTTTTTCTTAATCAATAGCTGTATATCCTGTACCAGCAGTTGTGTATCCTGTTCAAGTTACATCATATCTGGTACAGCAACTACAACTGAATTCACTGATGTATTGAGTATTTTACAGTCCACTGTCATTCTCCTTTATCAATATATGTTCACACAAGACAGGGCAGAAGAGAAAAAGGGAGATGTGGTGGGAACCACCACTTCTACATCCACCAAGTCCTTGATGAGGACACTGATGTTTTAGTATGCCTCCAGGAATGTGATTGGTTTTGATTCATTATTTTTCCAGGTAGGAGCAACACTAAAGGCTTCTCTTTAACCTCTCCAAATGTATTATGTGTCATTGCATCCATCAGGAACCAGTATGTGAACTAACTAACTCTCTCTCTCTCTCTCACAATGTTTGTGGGGGTCTCTAGGAATTAGCATCAATTCAGAACCAAGGTCCAATAAACACCGCAAAGTCTGATTGTTTCCTTTTTCCCAGTGTATAGTTTTCTTTGAGAAAGGCCATAAGTTCCTTTCAGGAAAAACTGGAGAAAGGACATAAGTAAAATTCTTCAGTATTGTATCAAAAGCCTTCCTCAGGGAAACATGTTCATCATTTCAATCAAGGGATTCTGGGTTTTCAAACTGTCTCAAGTTTAGAAATTAGTTCACATGACTGAGTTTCCTTTTTTTCATGATCCAATACAAGCTTTCTGTCATTTGTTTTGAATGTTTCTGCTTATGTAAATCAAACAAAATGTAGTGGGCTTCTTGTATACTTCATGCCTGGAAACATAGTGATTAATTAACCAGTAGCAATGGGCCATATGAGTTATGCTATTATAAAAATCACCAAAATTGTGCATCTCATTTTGGATCAATATGAATATTTCTTTGCCTATGCTGCAACAATAACTATACATTATAATAACTATGATCATTTTGCCTTTGGCAATTCAGTACAGCCATGTGATGTACAGCTACAAGGATGGTAGGAGAGGTTGAAGGCAGACTAGTTGCATGAACACTTAATTCATCTAACCAGAAATAGCATCTATGTCTCTACGACCTGTAACAAAATGGATGACAAAGAAACTGTTCAAATATGTGTGTTGGTGTCCCTTTTACCATTTTGTGTCTTACCAAATTACTGAATCTCATGTCTTCTGGGCATTCACATTTTGGAGACTTAGGTTTTTACACAATATACCTAGACAGAATTGTAGTTTCCCAAGACTTAAAGTCTTCACTTTATCAGCACTAAACCAGGGGATATCTGGCATTTCCTTTTCCTGGATCTCCAACTTTCTTTTTAAGTAAGCAATTTTTAATCAAATACTTCAGTAAACCATTTAAACAAATATTTGACACTTTTTTTTTAAACTGTGCAAGCTTTCATATTCACGCACTGGACCACATTCATAGAATCCACTCTTCTTACCATTGTCTCCACCATTCTAAAGTAGCTAGCCTGATAAAAAACATGGAATGGCCTTTTAAAGACACAGAGTGCCAATTAGGTAGCAGCAGTCTAGAGGGCTGGGGCAGGGTTTTCCAAAAGTTAGTCATGCTTTAATTCAATGCTCAATTTATAGTATGCTTTCTCCCATAGTAAGGAGCCATGGTACAAAAATCAATGGAAGGATAAAGGAATAGTTCCACATGTTTTAATCCATAGTAATCTACTCTATTTTGTTTTGCTTTGTTTTGTTTTTGTTTCCTGTTCCTATGACCTTAATTTCTCCTAGTGTAGGCGTTTTTTCTTTTCTTTTTTCTTTCTTTTCTTTCTTTGGCTTTTTATTTGTTTCTTTTTTAATTTAATTTTTATTGGATATTTTTATTTACATTTCAAATGTTATCTCATTTCCCCCACCCAACCACTCACCCCTTCCAACATCCCTGCCCTGACTTTTCCCTACACTGGGGGGGTCCAGGACCAAGGGCTTCTCCTTCCTTTGGTGCCCAACAAGATACAACAACCATTCCACTGAATTGGAAGGTCAGACTTTACCCTGGCAGCTTTTGAGCTTCTAGGACCATTAATCTAACAAGAAAGAAATTACAATGTTAGCAGGGTGAATGATCTAGTTTAGCAAGGGAAAATTAGATTCTTTTCTACAATGAAGGTAGGAAAGATTATGTCTGGACTTCTAAATGGCTCTTAGAGCAGTCATGTCCTATGATTATGATCAATAGGAAACCACAACTACATAATCCAGGCAGGATAACTAAAGGAGGAAGAAGGGGGAAGGAATTTAAAAAAACAAAAAAGGTAGTAGAGGAAACTCTTATTACTACAAGCTAAGGTCACATGACCAGTTGGAGAAACAAAGATTATCATTGACATGGGTATATCTGTCATATTTTGTTAAGAATCTGTTTGTGCAGATATTTGTACTTTCTCTTCTCAATTTTCTATTGCTTAAATAATAGCAATTAAAAAAATTATCAGTGTTCCAAATATTTAAGTTTGAGATAATTAAAGTATGTCCTTGAAGGGTCATTGACAATAATATAAAATTTATAATATATTAGAGGTTGTACATTGAATAGTTAAATGCTGTAAGGAAAAAATGTGGCCTAGTTAAATATATACTGCATTTGTGCCTACCCATGGGATAGGTAAATCACGTTAGATGTAGTTATCACCTGGTTATATTTTCATCTAGAAATTAAGCATGATAAAAAGATCTATTATTGTTTGCCAAACTGGCAAGTGGTAAACTTCTCATGTCTGTTCCTTCTTGTCAATTTGACATCCGAAATTAACTAAAATCCAAGCCTTGGGTACAGCTGTGAGGAATTTTCCTTAATTATTTAATTTGAAATGAGAAGATTAAGCATTAACATGGGGCACGCTTTATGGTATACATGTATGTAATGGATGTTGAAAAAGGAAGCTTTATTTCTTTCTCTGCTTTCCCTCACAGCTGGCAAGTCTGTTCCTTCACTGACATTAGAACCTACTTCTTGGGGATTCCCATTTGTACTGAAGATAAGATGAGATATCTAGATTATTGGACTGAAAAATTAGCGGATACTTGAGCATTCCTATCATAGGAAACCATTGTTAGCTTAGCTGATCCATAGCTTGTAAACCAGCCACTGAATAAATCCCATATGTATGTATGTATATACATATATGTGAGTATGTACAATCCCATTTACCTATATATTTTCTGTCACTTTTGTTGCTCAAGATAACCCTAAATAATATACATGCTAAACTAATATACAATAAAATATAAGTGAAATATAATTTCAATATAAAAAGTATTGTATGTCTCATATTTTCTATATAATCCCACACATACTGACTTCTCATCATCCATCTATATGAATCACTAACTTAATTATGTTACAAATATATTTAATTATTTCTTTTCTTAAATTCTTAGTATTTTAAATCATAGTAAATATTGTTTAAACATAGTATAAAATTTGGCTACAGAGAAGAAATTTTAATATAAAGTTTTAAAAACCTTTCATGTGTAAAAATATATTTAACATGATATCTTATGCTGCATACAATACTAATATGCATTAAATATGTAAAATTTAATCCAGATATCTGTGACATGGCCCAGGATCATTTGTTAGTGTTTATAAACAAAAATGATTACTAAAATTCAATCCCCATCATCAAACTAAAAGCCAGGCACATAGCTCCAAATTCAGTTCCATGAGGGTTGGGGACAGTATATGATCCCTAGGACTTTTTGCACAGTTTGTCTAAACAAATTGGCAAAATCCACATTCAATGAGAGACACCATCTTGAGAACCAGTGTGAAACACATTGAAAAGTTAGACACTTGACATCGGCCTCATGTTTCCTCACGTATGCATGTGCATATATACCCTAATACACACATACAGGAAAAACCCCACCCTGCTTCCTATCTGTATGTCCCAAACTTGAGGTAGATTATGGGTATTTATGGTATTTACTTGGATACCTTTTCTTGGAATCATTGATATGCTGTTTAAAGTCTACTGATATTTGGAACAGACAGTAATTGAAACTTTTTGAAATTATAATTTTAATTGTTTGAAGAGCATATAAGATGCCGATTACATCTTCAAATGTCAACGAGTTTCACAATTATTTGAAAGAGATTCTATGTGGCAAAATCATTAAGGAGTTGAATCAGAAAAAATAAAACTTGTTAGCATTTAATTGTAGAAAAACTATCTAAAGATGATGAAATTGTCTAATAATTATGAAGTAATGCAATGAAAAGCAATGATTTTTTAAATAATAATTTTAATCCTGAACGAAATGTAACACTCAGAAATGTAGAGAGCAGGAGGCCAGAAAAACAAGGCCCTCAGAATTAAGTAAGCAAAGCATATATGAACTCATAGAGAGTGAAACACATCTATTTGTATAATTATTAATGATAAGCTAATAAAAATACTTAAAGTTAAGAAGCCTTTTAAATGGACAATCAACTGATCAGGTTATGAAAATATTATACCTTACTAATTGATAATACTTTATACTCTTTCCAATGTTTTATATATCTTTTCTGTGGATATGTGAACAATGAAGTTGCCTATCAAAATTTTGATATGTAGTATTTTTTTTCTACTTTAACAGAACATTTTTGTAAATATTTATTAAAAAGTTACAACAAAGTTTCAGTTTCAGATCTTTATATCTAGATATTTATTGTACATATGTACAAATCATGTATTTAGCTACTTACTGAATCCCTTATATTTTAAATGTATTTATTAAATAATTTACATTCATATATATTTTAAGCATAGAGGCAATAAACATTAACAATTAAGAGGTTAGATTTTTGTGGCTGACTCTAAAATTAACATCCCATCCATGTTTTTAGATACTAATTTTTCTGCTATAGAGTATTTACTTAAATGCCGGTATTTTAGTATCATTTCTCTTGGTCAAGTGTCATAATAGCATCTACCTTATGCAGTTGTAAGACTAACGTGGTGTCTCAGGCTTGAAGGAATCAGAAGAAAGCAGAGGTGAAAAATGGATTTTTCGGATGTATTTATTGGTGTGAGCATAATTATATGATTCAACTTTTTACGTAAAGTCTTAAAATGGATTGAATGTTAACAAATAGATACATGCTTTGCAGGTACTTACTTTATTATGTTGTTCATGGCATCGGGATCGTAGGCTGTGACTTGTCCTATGATGCTCCCCTCCTTTACGTCTTCATCCACTTCCATCAAGTAAGAGACCTTACTGAACACAGGGGGCTCATCTACATCTTCCACAGAGATCTTAACCATGGCTGAGTCTTTGAAAGGTCCAAGGTGTAAGAATCGAGGATCAGGGTGGGTATTACTTGCATCCACTCTTAAAGTGTACAACATTTTCTTTTCAAAATCTAAATTCTAAGTTTAGAGAAAGTAGGAAATGTTAGGATATATCTGAAGACACAGCAGTCATTGACAATATGAATGTTTAATAACCTTTTAAAATTTAATATCAACTATGGCTAAGTAACTATCCTAATTATGGGGTAATCATTTTGAACAATGAACTAGTGCATTTGTTTTATACTTACACAAAATAACTATCCTGGAATGCATAATAAACTGACAACCATTAGGTAATTCACTTCAATTTTTCTAGGCATAGTAAATGAAATTATATTAAAATCAATACTGATTAAATAGTAGTTTATTTAAGAAAAATATTATCAAAGACAGAAGACTGACTAAAACATATATCTAGGATAAACTGTATAGTTCATCAACTTGAGTATTTATTAAAAGAAATATGCAGTGAAACTTAAAAAACAATGAATGTTTGCAGTATCAGTCTTCATCTTGTTGCAGATCATTCTCAAGCACTCAACTAAAAATCAAGAAAACACCTATAAACAAGAACATCTTACATAGCATCCTCTGCTACTTGGCTGCTAATCTTCAGGTAGGAAATGTCAAGGTCAATGCTAGCTTGGTTCTTCATCTTTTTTCACTTATTTTGCAAAGACCAAAAAGGATTTGAGAAACTTAAAACTTAAATTTTTGAGAAATGTATGACGTAGCAGTGAGAGATTGGTGCTTACTGTTCATGCCATGGAGAAAAACAAAGTAAGTACCCTTGAGTTTACTATGAGTCTGATTCTTGCCTATTACAAGCACTGCCATTTGAGCCTGAGCAGAAGCATAATGCTCAGGAACAACGTATCACTTATTTGCAATCAGTTTTCCTACTGCCTTTGGTTGATAGACAGCAAATAGAAGATGATGAAAAGTAGACTCAGAGTTGTTTTTCTCTGCACTGAAAAGCAAGAATAAACTAAAGAGCACTTAGTGAAAATAGAAAGACAGCCAAGAGAGACCTGCTTGACAGTTATGATCCCTTCCTGTGTATCTTTGTCAGTGATCACATCAAACATGTCTGATCCTTCTCCTTCTGAAATACTGTATTCCAGTTCTGCATTCTCCCCTGTGTCAGGGTCATTGGCTTTTATCCTTCCAAGATGAGTTCCAAGAGGTGCAGACTCCAGAGAATTAAACTGATAAGTGCCTGCAAAGTAAATCATAGCTTCCTTGACTTTCAGCATAGAATGACACAAATTTTTTATTTTCCTCTTAGTAAAGTGATTTAAATTGAAAGACATTTTCATCACATTGAATTGTATGCTGTCAAAATTTATAGATTTGTGGAGTGGAAAAATAATGTATAGAAGGTGAACTTCCTCTGTTTGTAAAGGAGAAATATAATTTCCAGAAAGATTAAAACAATGTCCAATGTTACTTCAAAAGCACACAAAAGCCTGCTATAAGAATCCAAAACATCAGGTCTAACAACCGTGATAATGAATTCCTTATTGGTTGATTATGATTTTTGATATTATAACCACGCATTTTATCCACACTTAAATATGGGTCAAGATGAGTTATTTTTTCAAATAATAAAATTTTGTTATTTGAAATATTGTACATTAATTTTTATTCTAAGTTTTAGATTAATAATTTTCAAACAGCAATATCTTTATTAGAGTTGGCTCTGCTTATATGTTTCAATTTGAATGTCCTTTAAGTCCCATATTTTCCATGTTTAATACAGATTCAGACATACAACACAGTTTGTTCTTCTGTTTTGACAAGTATCACATTTACAAACTCTCTATAAATGTGTAAATATAAAAATTGAAAATAATTAAAGAAATATACTTAATAGTGGGTGCTGGACATTTTATAAATCCAAAGATTTTCTGTAGTGGCCTATTTAGACCTTATAAAGAAACAACTCTGGTAGACAGACCAAAGATTATCTTTCTGTGTTGTGAAAAAAATAATACAAAACACGATTTCTCTGACTTCAAAGTCTAATCATTTCCAGTGATTTCTGTGTTAGAAGTGGCAGGTTTTAAATTTACTGTGGGAATTCCCAAACTTTAATGTTAAGTCCTTGTTAATAAAACAAGAAAATTGTGATATCAATTAATTCACATTTTATTTTGAGAAACTCATGTAACTATATCTGTATTCAATTTAATTCACTGTCCACTCCTCATCATTTAACCACTATTACAAGGAACACTGATCTTCTGTTAGCACCCATTACTAACAGAAATACCTTAATGGATAACAGAATATCCATTATACACTTAGTTTATATTTTGAGAATATGAATGTAAAGTTTAGATGACAACTGGAAGAAATATACTGATCTTCAAGGTTCAGTAAATTAAATAATACTAAAATTTAACATCTTGTTACATACTAGTGACTTCAATATTAATAAGATAGTATCATTATCAAGTTTTCTTTACTTTTACACTAAACCAAAGGGATATTAAAATGCTGCCAATTTATCCCACATACATTGCTTTAAATATAGATCCTGTTTTCAGAGATGATAAACATCCAATCTGTGTTTTAAAGTCCATTAAATAAAGGCTTATGATGTTGTTTATAAATTAGCTAAGAGTTGTGAACAGTGTAGACTTTGAATATAAACAGGCAGACTTTTGCGCCCACATTCCTACCCAGTGTGACTAGAAGAAGGGCGGGATAGCAATCGTGACTGTGAAGACATCAGTTTGCAAAATGTTCTTGCTCATCAACAGCTAGCAAAACGTTAAGTTGCAAAAGAACTTTGTTGTATGATTTACTTCCATACCTACTTGTTGATGTGTATCATCCCTTTTTTATTTATGGGAAATTTCAACTTTCTCTGTTTTTAGAATGAGTGCATTGATTTGCTCTCAGCAAAGGGACTAGAAATGCAGACACTGTGTTCTGTGGAAGTTCGGGTCAGTGTGTGTGAAAATATTCCCATTACGCGGTCAGGACCGACTGTCTTACTCTGTGGAAACCGAGGAGGGTTGTTGTTGACATCTGTTAGGGTGATGTTCACTGTGGTGGTTCCAGAGAGGCCTCCCATCTGGCCGCCCATGTCCTTAGCCTGAATAACAACTTGATACTGCTCTCTGTTTTCTCTGCTCATGTCTGGCAATGCAGTTTTTATTATGCCTTTAAAGAATAAAAAATAAAGCATTTACTTTTGAAATCAAGACCTACTTTGAAATATCCACTTTACAGAGGATAAATGAAGAAAATGGGAATCCCACCAGTAATTTAGCTTAATTCACAAAACAGAAAACCTTGGATTTTATGCATTTTCTATCTTGATTGATTGACTTTGCTTAATTTTTACACTCATAATGCTCTTTAAGCTTGGAGCATTTTCTTATTCTGAAAACTATATCAATCACTGTGAAATCTTGTAGTCTCTTAAATTTAAACCCAATAAATAACAGTTGAAAGAGCTAAGCTTGAATAGGTTGTATTAATATAAGGCTGTTTGATTTTATTTTCATAAAATAACCATAGAAATAAAGCATCTATGTACAACTGATACAACAATTGGATAGGTTCTAAAACAGAAAACAGCCTAAACAAATATGTATCAGGCTCTATTACATAAGATGAAATAGACTGAGGAAGGCATACATGTATTTACCTGATTCTGGGTCCACTGAAAAATATGGCTGCCCTTGCAGTATACTGTAGACCACTTTGGCACTGTTCCCATAGTTGGCGTCATCTGCATCAGTCGCAGTTACTTGTATAACAGAGGTACCTGTATCCAGCCCGACCACAAGCAGAGGCACATCAGTTCTTCTAATGATTATCTATTTTAAAAGTCATTTTCTCAGTTATTATTTTCTTAAATAAAAATGGAATGGAATCCTGGATTGACTCTTCACTATGGAATGCATTACATATGGAAAATACATCACGTCTCTTACCTCAGAGATTGATAGAATTTAATGAATCAAAAATTAATAAAGGGTAATATTGTGATAAGAAAAGTTTGTACTGAAGACAATCAAACATCCAATTAACACATTCATTGCAACATGAGAAAAGACAATTTCAACATTTTGAAACCCGTTATTCTTTACCTTAGTGAAGTGGGATTATAAATACAACAAAACAGTCCTTATGATGAAGGAGCAAACAAACAGAATGCAATATTGCAACATAGAGTCTTAGCAGGTTAGAAGGCCCAGGTTCAAACAGCAGGGCTAAGCACACACAGAAGAAAGAGGAATTGAACTATAATTTTTCTGTGTACACAGTGCCAGATATTTAAGGTCTCTTGCAAATCCTTCAACGGTGATGAAATATTAAGCTCTCTGGTAAGTTAATTTGTGATTTTCACATTTCTTTTATTTCCAATTTTATTTTCTCCTAAAACGCAAGTCATTTAAATCATTAAATGATAAAGCTTAAAATGATGTCTTATCCGATTTTAACACTTCTCAAGAATTTGTAAGGTCATTTGTTTTATTTCCTTTGGCCTTCTTCAGAGGCTCCATAGGAAACAAACCAAGCTTATTTAAGTTTGGTTAAATGTTTCAATAAAGGGATGAAAAGACACAGGTCTGTGAGACCCCCTTTAGCCTGGAAAACTTACCTGTTCTCTGCTTCCCTTCTCCACGTTCATTAACTTGAGAGTCCCTGAGACTAATTCTCACCATTCTAAGCATTTGTGTATTAAGGGTATCAGAAAAGAGCAGGGTTTCAAGCATGCAGTAGGAACAAAAACCACCACCACAACAACAAAGGCCTTTTAGTGAGAATTGGAGAAATTAGTCTCTGCATGTTCAACATAAGGTTTGGTTTTCTTTGGAAGTATAAATTATCTTCAGACATGAAAATGTAGCATGCGATTCCATATCATGGCAAGAAACCAAGCCCTGATTATAGCCTCATGCCATAAGCCGTCCGTAGGATGATTGGAGTAGGCTTAGCAGGTTGGCAGGAATTCATTTGTATTAAAACTGAATCCTCACGGCACATGTAGGACATATGCCTTTAGGCCATATATCGCAGATCCAGTAAGTGACAAGACGGAAATTAGAGCTAGGTAGTATGATTAAAGATCACCCATTCTCTGTGATTTTACCAACAGACTGCTTAGTTAAGGCTACCTTCTTGATTCAGTAGGCAGTGAGCCTTTAAAAAATGATCTCAATTGGCACAGGAAAGAAACAGAATGCTAGCTTGAAATTTACTACAGTGTGCAGGACTGGAGAGTTCTTTCGGAATACAAGACAGATCATATTTAGGAATTGCAAAAAAAAACATGTTTATCAAACCGAAATATTACAAAATAGCAAGGAGACAGTCAGAGAATTAATGCAAATATGAAAACTTAATGTTTGATAATTATTAAGAATTGGATCATTGGAAGATTTTAAAGTAACACTTAAAGGCAGTTATTTTGGTCTTTAACTTGTTTTATATTAAATCAATAATGATAAAATAAAGACTTAAGTTTACTATAAGAAAGAAGACACCTGAATTGAGTGAATACATGATAACTATGTAATGGAATGATGGGATAGTAGTACACTAAATATTAAAGAATATTTATCAGAAATAGTGGAGAGAGGGGAACATGATAAGAGATATCAGGATATATTGTATGAGAAGAATCTGTCCTCTATAAAATGAAAATGAGGCAAATGTTTTATTGTAGAGATCAATATATTTGATACAGAAACATCCTATTATTTTATTTTATTTATTTTTATTTTTATGCACACGGTGCTTTGCCTTCATATTTTTCTATGACCCCATGTGTTCTTGCTTGGTTTCCTCAAAGAGAAGGGGAGTTCATGAAATGGCCTGGAACTGGAGTTACAGTAACAACCACCATGTGGGTTTGGGGAATCAAGTACGGATCCTCTGTGAGAGGAAAAGATGGTCTTTATCTCTGAGCCATTTTCCCATTCTCCATTCTGTTGTTATAAAAATTAAAGACTGAAGAATTGGTTCTAAAGCATGTATTACTGTGTGTGTGTGTGTGTGTGTGTGTTCTTTCTTCTCTCTGTGTTTGAGGCTGTGTGTCTGTTTATGTGTGTGTGTATGTAAGTCTTTGTGTCTTTGTGTCTGTGTATATGTTGATTTTTGTGTCTGTGTGGTTCTATGTGTGTAGGTATGTGTGTGTGTATAAAATAATTAATAGAAAAAATAAGACATGAATTTGAAAAAGTACTAGGAAGATATATGGGAATGTTTTGAAGGAAAAAAAAACAGCAAATTGAAAATGTTGTAATCATATTATAATCTTAATTAAATAAAATAAATATTTAAACCATGAAGTAATGCCATAAAAGTTTAAAGTATACTGAATACTTATGAAGATTTTTTTCTAATAATCAAATATTTCTGTCATATTAATCATGTTTATTTACATTTCTCACTATGGAAAAATTTATGAACAGATAAATATGACCAAAGTAATTTGCAAATTAATATATTAAAATAATGTCTTTCCAAAAGTTAAAGGATATAACCATAATTCTGCTCAATTAAAATGAATACTTTATGCACAGAACATAATTTACGTATTTTTTCACAAACATAAGTTCATAAAATACTATAATATGCCTCTAAAATAACTTAATGCCTAAGAAATATAGATCAATCCAAAAAGTCATAATAGGCTAAAGTTATTAGGACAACATTGAAGAAGTCCAATCTATGCTATGCTATATAAGGGCTTTATGATCTCAAAAGCCTCTTGTCCTTATGGATAAATCCATTTTACATTATTAAAGTAAAAACTTGAAAAGAAAATAGAACCTCAGTTTCCCCAGATAGGCCTCTCACAGGAAATAGTAACTTCTTCCTAAATTCTCAGTGCCTTTCTATAAACAGGCTATACTATTTAAAAACCATTTATGCCACATTGTCAGTGAAGATATATAAAATATTTAGTTTTTGTAATAGGAGTTTCTTCAATCAAACATGCATTATTATTATATGTATTTAGAAATAATGTTCAAGTAATAATGACAAATATAGAAAAATGAATATCTTGCATGTGATATTTTATTCAGTACTATTACACTAATATTTAAAAAAATGTATTTCTATTACAGAATATAGGTATTACCCATTGATAAATTAATTGTATTAAAACACATACAAGTAGCAATTTTGTATATTGAGGAATGGTACTTGAAATTGGGAGAATCTCAGAACTGTGAGAAATTATAGTTTCTAGTTTGCACAGAAAGCCAAAGACCAATAGAGAAAAATATAGAGATATAGAGCAAAAAATCTGTCAATCCTAGCATGATACCTCAGGTTATCTGAACTTCATTCATTTGTTAAATTCTTCTGAATTCCTAATTTACAGGAATGACTGTGAAGTGATATTTCCCATACTTAGAAATCAGATTATTTTGATGATTAAATGAGCCAGTTCTGAAGGAGCTGTTTGTCAAATAGAACAGTTCCCTTCTCACTTTAATGTGAGAAGAGCTGCTGACATACTTAACCCTCTCCCGGGTGAGGCAGCAAAGCATTCTACAGGACATTTATTCTGAATGACAGAGCAGGTGTTGCTCTCATTGGACTCAAACAACTTCTCTTTTTAATTATAATTAAAAGAAGACGTGGCTACATTAATAATTGAAATTAACTGGACAGGAGTTGTTTCCAATTGACTAAAATAAGATTTTCTTGTTAGAACTCTGATTCTGATAGGTTACATACAATAACATGTCTGTAAAACTTTTAGTAAAACTTTGAGAGCACAGTGTTAGTAGATACGTACCAACTCCAGACATTTCGGGAACGCTGGCTGTGTACAGGTCTTTTGTGAATTTGGGCTCATTGTCGTTGATGTCATGGATTTTAATGATAAACTCAGATTCTGGTTCCACTTGTCTCCCAGTCTTTCTGTCTATAGCCTTGGCACGAAGAATGTACAGGGATTTTTCTTCTCTGTCCAGTTTCTTTGCGGCGTGAATATCTCCTGTATTCTCATCTATAACGAACAGATTGCCAGCTCCATCTCCTGTCAAAATGTATTTTAAATTTCCGTCTCCTTTATCTTGGTCAGTGTGAAGCTTGAAAAGGGTAGAAAAGAATAATTCTGTAAATACATGGGGGGTTATTCAGAGAAGGTGCAACTAACCCTCAAGAGAATGGAGGCCCAGGGAGTAGCAAGGTCTTGTGGGGTGGGGATGGGGGTATCCTCATGGGGACGAAGTGGAGAGGAGGTATGGGATGTGGATCAATCAGAGGGTGGACCTAGAGAGGGATAAAATGTGGAGTGTAAAAAGAAAATATTAAAATAAAAAAAAACTCGACTTCCAAAGTACCAGGAAAGATACACCAAAAGGTTTAGTTAATAAAATATTGTATGAAATAAAAAAGAAATCAATTTTGATATGTACTAACTTCTTCTTCCCATTAAACAATGCCAATAATGATCTGAACAAATACCTCAGATCACGAAGAAACTAAACATTTCAGATTTTGGTTGTCTTAAAATATTAAATATGGATAGGTAGGCACCATGAGATAGTGGATGTAGAATAATTGATACTTGAGTTGCTTCAAAACACAGAGGTTAAAATATAGTTATGACTAGAGTATTATCAAAATTTAAACCTCTATTGTATTACAATGGACAAAAAATTCATCTTCATTCTGTGTGTGAAATATCAATCTTAATTTCATTTAGATAATTAAGCTCAAAGATATAATGAGGCACTATAATTCACTATAATGACTACTAAAGAATTAATTCTTATGTTTTAGCTATTCTCCCCTTCCTATGTAAGACTGTGAGAAGCTTGCCTCTGTGTTAATGGAAACCAATCAGACAGAGGAAGAATTTTAAAAGTTAAATCATTTTCAATATGGTTTTAAGAAAGTACTTTTTCTATTAATGTGTTCTGATTGCGAGAGATGATCTGTATAAACACTTTAAATTTCAAGTGATACAAAATGAGTGTTGTATCTTAAAGAAAAAAGTAGTTCTAATTAATATTTATCTCTAAAGACACCTTCTCAAAAAACCATGTGGTTGGGTTGCAATTCACTTGTAAAATAAAACAAAATGACCCTAGGAAGACTCTTGAATACCACAATAATAATGATGAATTATAAACAATAATTATAATGTTTTGAAAATCAATCAGTAAGAATTTTAACAAACATGATATATAATCACAGTCATTGTGAATCAAACAAAACCTTTATTTTGACAACAGTAACAGTATACTATGAAGTAGAGGGTACTTTTTCAGATGGAAATAATTTTATCTTTGATACTGTTACAATATCATGTTTTAATAGACTTATATGGAATGAAGAAACAAAACTATTTTATGAATAGTGCTCTCCCAATTTAGTCTTCTTTGGTGAGAAGCGGAAAGGAGAATGGATGTGAAAGACTACGATGTTGATCCAAGGATACAGTCTTCAGTGAGGCAGTGTCTGTGATACCCTATACAGAATAAGACTAATACTAATGAGACGAAGACTATTCATGTCATTTATCTCAGACTTGTTAAAAGCACACATTTCAAGTAAAATATCAGTCTGAATTAGCCTCTCGCTTCTATGATTTCCAGAATAGACTCACACATTCTATTCTACACTGCCTGACACTGTCTTATCAGTCCTTTTGTGTTTAACATTTGAATTATTTTAACCAAACTAAGCATAGAAATATGTTTCATCTTTTTCCTCTGTTCCTTTAAACTCCAACAGAAATAATTGCCACATAGACAGTTGCTTTCTTCTCTCAAGTTTTTATAAAAATCTATTCTATTTGTTGGGCTACAATTAGATTTTTTCTTCATCATATTTTATCTACTGCAGTATGATAATCTCATTATGACATTATTTTGACTCTTGCCCCACTACATATATTTTGGATACTAAAGAATATTATTATTCTACAACAAGAATACAATCATGTGGGAAATTTTCAGAAAGGTACAGTATATAAAGTAAGTAATAAAGCACAATAAAACAGAATTAAAGCACAATAAACCAGAGTTAGTCACTTGCATGTATGTGTTCAGATGGATGAATGCATAATTTCCCTTTTTAATTTGTTTAGTGATGAAACTTCTTTCAACTAAAATTGATAACATTAATTTTAGGAGAAGTCTTTATTCTTTACTCCTAAAAAGTATTTTATGTTTTTATTTTTCCATATACAGCACTAATAATCTGTCCTTT
Source organism: Rattus rattus (assembly GCF_011064425.1). Lineage (NCBI taxonomy): Eukaryota > Metazoa > Chordata > Mammalia > Rodentia > Muridae > Rattus > Rattus rattus. The sequence goes on from NC_046156.1 coordinate 164,958,880, forward strand.
AGTCATAACACTTATATTTCTTACTTGTAACTTCCTTAACCATACATACCAAGATTTTTATTTTTCATGAAAACCTCTATCCACTTTTATATATAACGATGCACAATGTTTACATGTTTCTTTCATTCTTTAATACTCTGCCATCAGTCCAGCCAGCAACTGACCGATGCAGATGTGGGTGTATGGATCCAAACATAACACTGAGGTCAGGGAACCTAGTGAGGGAGCTGGCAGAAGAATTAGAGGAGCTGAGGGTGATTGCAGCTCCATTGCAAGAACAATATAGGCCAACCTGACTACCGGGTTCTCCCACAGTCTAGACCACCAACCAAGGAGTGTACCTGGAGGGATCCATGGCTCCAGATACATATGTAGCAAAGGATGGCTTTCCCTGACAGCAACGAGGGGGAGGCTCTTGGTCCCAGGGAGGTTGGATGCCCCAGCATAAGGGGATGATGGAACAGTGGGACAGGAGAGGATAGATGGATAGGGAAGCACCCTCACACAGGCAAAATGGAGGGGGAGAGTGGATGTGGAATAGGGGATAGTGGAGGGGTAACCAAGAAAGGAAAATATCATTAGAGATGTAAATGAATGGAATGATTAATAAGAAAATAATAATACTAATAATGATGATGATGATGATGATGATGATGACAATACTCTTCCATCTTTTCTGAGTTGTCCTCTTACTAAATGTGTGTCCTCTCCACTTTTTGTGTTTCCTTCCTCAGGATACTTCCTCGGATCGAGTCAGTTAGAGTGGATGAACATGCATGGTGATTGTTAGCAAAATACCATTTCCAATATAGTACTATTAATGAGGAGCATTTCACTCTGTCAACATTTGGTCGGGATGAAATAAAGAAAGAAATTAAAGATTTCCTGGAATTTAATGAAAAGGTTGACACGTCATGCCCAAACTGATGGGACACCATGCAAGCAGTGCTAAGAGGAGAATTCATAGCACAAATTGCACTGGTATAGAAACTAAAGAGATCTTACACTAGAAAGGTAACAGCATACCTGAGGGGAAAAAAAGAAGCAAACTCATCCAAGAGGAGTAGACAGTATGAAATAGTCTAAATAGTAGGGCTAAAATCAACCAAATAGAAACAAAAAGAACAATACAAAGAATCAGGAAAACCAAAAGCTGGTTCTTTGAAAGAATCAACAAGATAGATAAACCCCCAGCCAAACTAAATAAAGGGCCCAGAGGCAGTATCCAGATTAACAAAATCAGAAATGAAAAGGGAGACGTAACAAAAACAGATGAAATTCAAAATGTCCTAAGATCCTACTACAAAAGCTTATACTCAACAAATTGGAAAATCTAGATGAAATGAATGATTTTATAGAGAGATATGACATACCAAAGTAAAATCGAGAGGAGGTGACCTTTCTAAACATTCTCATATCCCACAAGGAAGTAGAAGACGTCATTACAAACCTCCCAACCAAAACAAAGCCCAGGGCCAGATGGATTTAGTTCAGAATTCTATCACACATTCAAAGAAGATATGATATAAATTCTCCCATAAAACAGAAACAAAAGGAACACTACCTAATTCATCCTATGAAATTACTAAGATACCTAAACCACACAAGGATCCTACCAAAGAAGATAACTTCAGACCAATTTCACATATGAATATCAATGCAAAAATACTCAATATTTTTGCTATTAGGATCCAAGAACACATCAAAACTATCATGAAGTAGGCTTCATCCCAGAGATGCAAGATTGATTTAATATATGAAAATTCATTAACATAATCTACAATATAAACAAACTCAAAGAAAAAAATCAAATGATTATCTCCTTAGATGTAGAAAAGCATTTGACCCAATACAACACTCCTTCATGTTAAAAGTATTGGAGAGATCAGGAATTCAAGGCCCATACCTGAACATAATAAAAGCAATTTAGTGCAAACCAACTGCTAATATCATTTTAAATGGAAGGATAATTGAAGCAATCCCACTAAAATCAGGGGCAAGATAAGGATTTCCATGCTCTATTCAATATAATACTGGAACTGCTACCTAGAACAATAAGACAACACAAACAGATCAAGGGAATACAAATTGGCAAAGAAGAATTAAAGGCATCACTATTTGCAGATGATGTGATAGCATACATAATCAACCCCAAAAATTCTGAGAACTTCTCCAGTTGATAAACAACTTCAGCAAAGTGGCAGCATATAAAATTAACTAAAATAAATCAATAGCCTTCTTTTATACAGATAACAAACAGGCTGAGAAAGAAATTAGGAAGCAACTCCCTTCACAATAGCCAGAGATAATACAAAATATCTTGGGGTAGCTCTAACCAAACATGAAATATCAGTAAGATGAGAACTTTAAATCTCTCAAGAAAGAAATCAAAGATCTCAGAAAAGGCAGAGATGTCCCTTGCTCATGGACTGGCAAAATTATCATAGTAGAAGTGGCCATCCTGTCAAAGGCAATCTACAAATTCAATGCAGTCACCATCAAAATCCCAACAGAATTCTTCAAAGACATGGAAAAAGAAATTCTCAGTTCACGTGGAAAAGCACAAATCCCAGAATAGGGAAAACAATTTTTATCAATAAAAGAAAGGCTGGGGGAAAGCACTTTCCCCAACCTCAAGTTCTACTACTACTAATGATAAAAGCTGCATGGTATTGGTCTAGAGACAGACAAGTTGATTAATGTAATAGAATTTAAGACCCAGGAATAAAACCACACACACACACTTGATCTTTGACAAAGGAGTCAAAATTATGCAGTGGAAAAAAAGAAAGCATCTTCAATAAATGGTGCTGGGTTAACTGGCTGTCTTTATGTAAAAAAAATGAAAATAGACCCATATCTGTCACATTGCATAAAGCTAAAGTCCAAGTGGATCAAGGACTGCCACATAAAACCAAATACTCTGAAACAATAGAAGAGAAATTAGAAAAGAGCCTCAAACTCATTGACAAAGAGAGAAACTAGAAATCTTCTGTAAGGCTAAGGACATAGTCAATAAGACAAATTGGCAACCAACAGATTGGGGGAAAAAAATCTTCATTAACCCCACATGTGATAGAGGGCTCATAAGCAAAATACATAAAGAACTCATGAAGCTAACCACCAAAATAACAAACAACCCAATCAAAACTGGGGTATAGAACCAAACAGAGAATCCACAACAGGCAAATCCGGAATGGCTGAGAAGCACATAAAGAATGTTTAAAATCCTTAGTGATCAGAGAAATGCAAATCAAAACAACCCTGAGATTCCACCTTATACCAGTCAGAATGGCTAAGTTCAGAACTTCAGGTGACAACACGTTTTGTGCAGGATGTTGAGAAAGAGGAAACTCTTCCATTGCTGGTGGAATTGCAAACTGGTACAACCACTCTGAAAATCAATTTGGTGGTTCCTCAGAAAATTGGAAATAGACCAACCTAAAGACCCAGAAATATCACTGGGTCTTTACTATCACTGCAAATTATTAACTTGAAAAAACATCTTAGTAAATGGAAATACTACAATAAAGATTAGACAAATAAAAAATAATAAGTGCCAAATTTTGATAATTTGGTAAAAATTGCATAATTAACTAAAAGTTTAGTTTTCTGAGTTTATTATACTGTCTCATTTTGTTAACTATGCTTGAGATTTTTATACATAACTGTAAATAATCAGAGAAATATTTTAGCAAGGGAATATATAAAGTATTTTAACCATATCTCATAACAGTACTTTTAGAAGATAGATATATTATTAGTAATCATTTAAGTTTTATTCTTTCTTCTATTTTAAGGAACTTGAACTTTTGACCATTTAAAAAGAAAAAGGACAGATTCCTTCCTGCATATTGTTCTCTGATCTTCAAATATGAACATATACACAAATAAATAAACATCTAAATAAATGTAAAATATGTTAAAAGAGGAATAAATTGTATTAATTTCTTGTAATGAAGGCAAAAAGAAATGAGGAACCATATATAAAAGGAAGATGTTTTCTCTAGTTTTCTAGTATTTTTTCTATATATATATAAGAAATCTGAAAGTTTTATATATTGACAAAGATTTTTTTTTGTGCTGAGAGACTGGTAAAAAGACTGCTGGAGTCCTGTTGTGAGGAAAAGAACAATTGTATCGTTTCAAAGATATCTATAACAGAAATGATTCATAAGTGGTTACAATAAACACAAGAAGTTTAAAAGTGCAATATGCTTAACAAAAGCATTAAATACACATACATGGAATAAAAAAACTTTCTGTTTATCTATTCTTCCCTATGATATCCACTGTGTTTAAAACAATTATACAATTATAATACACTCAGACATTCTTTATTTCAGAAACAAGTTTATTCTGGTAATTTGATATACTTAAATATCCAGAAATTCATAGTATAATTATTATAATCATCTAGGTATGATTGTATATTTTTTAGGCTCATTTTCATATACCTATTTTAAGGTTGACATTTTGTCACATTTTCCACTTTGAAAAATATCTAGAATCTAGAACTATTAAACTCTCCTTTGACTTATTATATTACACTATTAATTTAATTATTTAATGATATATCTTGCAATATTAGGAATATTTAGCATTACAAATTAGAAATATTAAGGACAAAGAAAAAGAAAATATTCATAGGGTTATTTTATATCCCTATGAATAAAAGACAAATTTTACTTAATTTTCTTTATATAACTATATTACAGCGTTTTTATTTTCTTCTCAGGTAAAGTGTTCTGCCACAAATATTAAATCAGAACATATATTTATGTATTGATATACATGTACTCGTGTGTATGTATGTTAAACTCCGTGTTTATGTTAAAACAAAATTTATGTGTGTGTGTAAATCCTTAGCATTTTAAACTGAGGCAGTAAATTTTAGTGCTAGTGATTGTTCTTGAGTACCCAGTAAAGCATTTCAATGAGAAAATAGTTAAATAGCATGTTGACAATTATTTTATGAATATAAACTTTAAGTTTTCTTAGTTTTTCATTTTTAAGCATGTGAACATCTATCCATAAATTCCAAATGTGAATATCAATGAGACAACCTGCAATGGTTTGTACAAACACATATCATATGGTATTTCAATCTCAACCAGATGCATTTTTTGTGCTCAATTTTATTTTTTCCTAATGAAAGTTCTCAAAAATCTTCTTTCATGTTTTAAATATAGACAGATTTATTGTAATAAGCACTCACACTTCTTAATTCCTACTCTCTTTTAACCACAGCTTAATATCCATTGGTAAACCTTTCCCATCACACCTCAGTTTCCTATTAAAAAAAGGGAATCTTCCAACTGAACAATTATGCCTGTTGTCATACGTAGGATTAGTAAATAATCACAGGAGCGACTTAAAAACCCAAGAGGTAAATGGGTGAGATGACTCATAATCTTGATGTTATTTAGTTTCAACAGTGCATTGTTTATATGTGACTGCCTCCAATAGCTTCATGCATTGAAACACTAGGTATTATATCAGTTCTGGTAACAGTCTGTTACTTTGAGGATATAAAACCTTGCAGGAAGAATGATTCACTACTAGAGGGCCTTGAATAATTGATAAATTGGCTCAACCTCCATTACCTTCTATGACTCCTGACTGCAAACTCAATGCAATCAGAAGTGTCTCACACTTCTGCCACCATACCCTGGCCAACATGTTTGTCTTGACAACTTAAATCATAAGGCAAGATTATTCCTCCCTCCCCTAAGTTGCATCAGGAATGTAAGCCAATACAATCAGCAACCAAATCATTACTCACTAAGCTCATGGAGAAAGTTGATTTGGCACCCGGTGAAGAGATTTTGTCGGCGTTTAGCACACAGATGTTGGTTCACTATGGCTAACTTTGCTGAAGAAGCTTCGAATCTCAAGCTGTCACCAGTGGGAACTAATGTGCCTATGAGCTATCACTGTATCACTATTGCAAAGGGAGATATTATGAATAAGTCCTTCTGAAACAGACTTTTCTTTTCTACATTGAAAAGCAGGGGTGGGGGAGAGAGCTCAACACCCAGAAGTGAGGACAACCCAGAAGTGAGAGGACAGACTGCCACTTCTGTCCATCTTTGCCCACATCCCTGGCCCAAGAGAAAACTGTGTAGTGCCTCAGGAAACTGTAATATAGGAGCAGTCAGCAGCAGGAACCAAAGTCCAGGTCTGCGCTCTGAAATGTACTAAACTGGTCAAACAGATCCCTGCATCCAAATCCCGTGGGGTTTTGGAGGAGAGCTAAACTCCCAAAAGTACAGACACTCCTGAGAAATCAAAGGAGAATATTCGCTGCCCACATTTCCCACCCAAGAGGAAAATGACTAGTGTCATCTGTGCCCCCTGCACACAGGGAACTAGGAGAAGTCAGAGACAGGAACCTTCCAGTTCCTGCCCTAACCGAGGGCTGAAAGTCAGCCTCCAGGAGTGCAACATGCCTGAGAGCAGAACACTCTGTTCCCAGAACCCGCTGAAAGAAAATGGGAAAACAGGTCTACAGGAGTGCTGACACACAGGCCTACAGGAAGGTCAAGCCACCATCAGAAACAGCAAGACAAGCTAACACCAGAGACAACCTGATGGCAAGAGGCAAGAAGAGGAATTCAAGCAACAGAAACCAAGACTATTTATCATCATCAGAGGCTAGTTCTCCCACCAAAGCAAATATTGGTTATCCAAACACACAGAAAAGCAAGATTTAGAATTAAAACCATGTTTTATCATGATAATGGAGTACTTTAAGAAGGTCATAAATAACTCCCTTAAGGAAATACAGGAAAACACAAATAAACAAGTATAAGCCCTTAAAGAGGAAACACAAAAATCACTAAAAGAATTACAGGAAAATGCAAGCAAAAGGAAAAGGAATTAAATAAAACCATCCAGGAGTTAAAAATGGAAATAAAAACAAAAAAGCAAGCACAAAAGGAGACACCCTTGGATATAGATAATCTAGGGAAAGATCAGGAGTCATAGATGAGAGAATCATGAAGAGAACACAAGAGATAGAAGAGAGACTCTCAGGAGCAGAAGATTCCATAGAGAACACTGAAACAACCATCAAAAATAATATAAAAGGGAAAATGCTCCTAACCCAAAACATACAGGAAATCCAGGAAACAATGAGAACATCAAACCTAAGGATAATAGGTATAGAAAAGAGTAAAGACTCTCAACTTAAAGGGCCAGTAAATATCTTCAACAAAATCATAAAAAAAAAAAACTTCCCTACCCTAAAGAAAGAGATGCCTATAAACATACAAGAAACCTACAGAAATCCAAATAGATTGGACCAGAAAAGAAATTTCTCCTGTCACATAATAGTCAAAAACACCAAATTCACACACAAAAAGAGAGAATATTAAAAGCAGTAAGGGAAAAAGATCAAGTAACATACAAAGGCAGACCTATCAGAATTACACTAGATTTCTCACCAGAGACTGTGAAAGCCAGAAGATCCTGGACAGATTTCACACAGACCCTAAGAAAACACAAATGCCAGCCCAGGCTACTATATCCAGCAAAACTCTCAATTAACATACACGGAGAAACCAAGATATTCCATGACAAAACCAAATTTACACAATATCTTTCTACAAATCAAACCCACAGAGGATAATAAATGGCAAAGCCCAACAAAAGCAGGTAAACTACACCCTAGAAAAATCAAGAAAGTAATCTCCTTGCAACAAAACCAAGAGAAGCACAAAAAACATAATTATACCTCCAAATACGAAGATGACAGGAAGCTACAATCATTATTCCTTAATATCACTCAACATCAATGTATTCAATTCCCTAATAAAAAGACACAGATTAAGAAACTGGATACATAAAGAGGACCCAGAATTTTGCTGCCTACAGGAAACACACTTCAGAGACAAAGACAGACACTACCTCAGAATAAAAGGCTGGAAAACCACTTTCCAATCAAACGGTTCAAAGAAGCAAGCTGGAGTAGCCATTCTAATATCGAATAAAATTGACATTCAACCAAAAGTCATCAAAAAAGATAAGGAAGGACACTCCATATTCATTAAAGGAAAAATCCATCAAGGTGAACTCTCAATCTTAAATATCTATGCTCCAAATACAAGGACACCTTCATACACAAAAGAAACCTTACTAAAATTCAAAGCACACATTACACCTTGCACAATAATAGTAGGAGATTTCAACACCCAACTCTCATCAATGGACAGATCAAGGAAACAGAAATCAGAGAAATAGAGAGACTAACAGAAGTTATGAACAAAATGGACTTAATTTATATAATATTCTATACTAAAACAGAAGGTTATACCTTCTTCTCACTGCCTCGTGATACCTCCTCCTAAATTGACCATATATTTGGTTACAAAACAGGCATCAACAGATACAAAAAGATAGAAATAATCCCATGAATCCTATCAGATCACCATGGACTAAAGCTGGTCTTTAATAACAACAATAAGGAAAGAACACACACATATACATAGAAGTTGTACAACGCTCTACTAGAAAATAATTTGGTGAATGAAGAAACAAAGAAATTAAAGACTTCTTAAAATTTAATGAAAATGAAGATACAACAATACCCAAACTTATGGGACACAATGAAAGTGGTGCTAAGAGGAAAACACATAGCTCTGAGTGCCAGCAGAAAGAAACAGGAGAAAGCATACATCAGCAGTTTGATAGCAAAAAAGCTCTAGAACAAAAAGAAACAAATACACCCAAGAAGAGTAGAAGGCAGGAATAATCAAACTCAGGGCTGAAATCAACCAAGTAGAAACTAAAAGGACTATACAAAAAATCAATAAAAATAAAAGTTGTTTCTTAGAGAAAATCAACAAGATAGAGAGTCTAACCAGAGGGCACAGAGAGTATGTCCAAATTAACAAAATCAGAAATAAAAAAGGTGATAATAACAACAGAAGCAGAGGAAATTTAAAAAAAAATCATCAAATCCTACTAAAAAAGCCTATATAAACAACAACAACAAAAAAAAAAAAACTGGGACAACTGAAGGAAATGGACAATTTTCTAGACAAATACCAGGCACTAAACTTAAATCAGGAACATATAAACCATTTAAACAACACCATAACTCCTAAAGAAATAGAAGAAGTAGTTGACATTCTTCCAACCAAAAAGAGTCCAGGACCAGGTGGGTTCAGTGCAGAATTCTATCGCACCTTCATAGAATACCACATACCATTACTGTCCACAGTATTGCACAAAATGGAAACAGACACAGCACTACCAAACTGCTTCTATGAAGTCACAATTACTCTTATACATAAACCACATAAAGACCCAACAAAGAAAGAGAACTTCAGACAAATTTCCCTTATGAATATTGACACAAAAATATTCAATACAATTCTTGCAACCCGAATCTAACAACACACCAAAACCATCATCCAATATGATCATGTATGCTTCACACCAGATATGCAGGGAAGTGTCAATATAGGTAAAACCAACAACATAATCTACTATATAAAAAAAATGAAAGATAAAAACCACATGATTATTTCATTAGATGCTAAGAAAGCATTTGACAAAATTCAACACCACTTCATGATAAAAGTCCTGGAAAGTACAGGAATTCAAGGCACATAACTAAACATAATAAAAACCATATAAGCCAACCAGTAGCTAACATTAAACTAAATGAAGAGAAACTTGAAGCAACCCCACTAACATCTGGGATTAGACAAGGCTGCCCACTCTCTCCCTATTTATTTAATATAGTTCTCAAAGTCCTAGCCAGAGCAATCAGACATCAAAAGGAGGTCAAAGGGATAAAAATTGGAAAGGAAGAATTCAAAATATCACTTATGCAGATGATATGACAGTATACTTAAGTTATTCCAAAAGTTCCACCAGAGAACTACTAAACCAGATAAACACCTTCAGCAAAGTGGCTGGGTACAAAATTAACTCAAATAAATCTGTAGCCTTCCTCTACACAAAAGAGAAACAAGCTGAGAAAGAAACTAGGGAAATGATAACTTTTGTAATCATCCCAAATAATATAAAATACCTCAGTGTGACTTTAAGCAAGCAAGTAAAAGTTCTGTATGATAAGAACACCAAGCCTCTGAAGAAAGAAATTGAAGATGACCTCAGAAGATGGAAAGACCTCTGATGCTCATGGATTGGCAGGATTAATATAGTAAAAATGGCCATTTTGCCAAAAGCAATCTACAGATTCAATGCAATCCCCATCAAAATTCCAATCCAATCCTTTATAGAGTTAGACAGAACAATTTGCAAATTCATCAGGAATAATAAAAAACCCAGGATAGCTAAAACTATCCTCAACAATAAAAGGACTTTCGGGAAATCACCATCCCTGACCTCAAGCAGTATTACAGATCAATAGTGATAAAAACTGTAGAGTATTGGTACAGAGACAGACAGATAGACCAGTGGAATAGAATGGAAGACCCAGAAATGAACCCACACACCTATAGTCACATGATTTTTGACAAAGGAGCCAAAACCATCTAATGGAAAAAAAATAGCATTTTCAGCAAATGGTGCTGGTTCAACTGGAGGTCAACATATAGAAGAATGCAGATCAATCCATGCCTATTACCCTGTACAAAGCTTAAGTCCAAGTGGATCAAGGACCTCCACATCAAACCAGATACACTCTGACTAATAGAAGAAAAATTGGGAAGAATCTCAAACTCATGTGCATTGGGGAAAATTTCCTGAACAGAACACCAATGGTTCTAAGATCAATTATCAAGAAATCTCATAAAACTGTAAAGCATCTGTAAGGCAAATGACACTGTTGTTAGGACAAAACAACAGATTGGGAAAAGATCTTTACCAATCCTACAACTGATAGAGGGCTAATATCCAAAATATACAAAGAACTCAAGAAGTTAGACCGCAGGGAGACAAATAACCCTACTAAAAATGGAGATACAGAACTAAAGAAGGAGTTCATAGCTGAAGAATATTGAATGGCTGAAAAGTACCTAAAGAAATGTTCAACATCCTTAGTCATCAGGAACAAAACAACCTCAGGCCAGTCAGAAGGGCTAAGATCAAAATCTCAGGTGACAGCAGATGCTGGCGAGGATGTGGAGAAAGAGGAACACTCCTCCATTGTCGGTGGGATTGCAAACTGGTACAACCATTCTGAAAATCAATCTGGAGGTTCCTCAGAAAATTGGACATTGAACTGCCTAAGGACCCAGCTATACCTCTCCTGGGCATATGCCCCAAAATGCTCCATCCTACAACAAAGACACATGCTCCACTATGCTCATATCCTCCTTATAATAGCCAGAATCTGGAAAGAACCCAGATGCCCTAGAACAGAGGAATGGATATGGAAAACATGGTACATCTACACAGTGAAGTACTACTCAGCTATCAAAAACAATGACTTCATGAAATCCATAGGCAAATGGAATGAACTAGAACATATCATCCTGAATGAGGTAACCCAATCCAGAAAAACACACATGGTATGCACTCAATGATAAGAGGATATTAACGGGCCTGCAGCAGCTCTCTGCTCCCAGAACCCGTGGGAGAGAGACCTCACCGCCTGGTCAGGTGGGCACACCTGAGGCTGCAGAGCAGAAGAGACCACCAACACTGCCCACCCCTACCCACATCCCTGGCCCAAGAGGAAACTGTATAAGGCCTCTGGGTGCCCGTGGGGGAGGGCCCAGAAGCGGCAGGACCCCTGTGCCTGAGACACCGCCGGAACCTGAAGGGACCAACCAGATAAACAGTTCTCTGCACCCAAATCCCGTGGGAGGGAGAGCTAAACCTACAGAGAGGCAGACACGCCTGGGAAACCAGAAGAGACTGCTCTCTGCACACACATCTCGGATGCCAGAGGAAAACACCGGAGGCCATCTGGAACCCTGGTGCACGGAGGCTCCCAGAAGGAACCTGACCTGCCTGGTGCACTCAAGACACAGGCCCACAGGAACAGCTGAAGACCTGTAAGGGGAAAAACTACACGCACGAAAGCAGAACACTCTGTCCCCATAACTGGCTGAAAGAAAACAGTAAAACAGGTCTACAGCACTCCTGACACACAGGCTTATAGGACAGTCTAGCCACTGTCAGAAATAGCAGAACACAGTAACACTAGAGATAATCTGATGGCGAGAGGCAAGCGCAGGAACCCAAGCAACAGAAACCAAGACTACATGACATCATCGGAGCCCAATTCTCCCACCACAACAAACATGGAGCATCCAAACACACCAGAAAAGCAAGATCTAGTTTCAAAATCATATTTGATCATGATGCTGGAGGACTTCAAGAAAGACGTGAAGAACTCCCTTAGAGAAACACAGGAAAACATTAATAAACAAGTAGAAGCCTACAGAGAGGAATCGCAAAAAATCCCTGAAAGAATTCCAGGAAAACACAATCAAACAGTTGAAGGAATTAAAAATGGAAATAGAAGCAATCAAGAAAGAACACATGGAAATAATCCTGGATATAGAAAACCAAAAGAAGAGACAAGGAGCTGTAGATACAAGCTTCACCAACAGAATACAAGAGATGGAAGAGAGAATCTCAGGAGCAGAAGATTCCATAGAAATCGTTGACTCAACTGTCAAAGATAATGTAAAGCGGAAAAAGCTACTGGTCCAAAACATACAGGAAATCCAGGACTCAATGAGAAGATCAAACCTAAGGATAATAGGTATAGAAGAGAGTGAAGACTCCCAGCTCAAAGGACCAGTACATATCTTCAACAAAATCATAGAAGAAAACTTCCCTAACCTAAAAAAAGAGATACCCATAGGCATACAAGAAGCCTACAGAACTCCAAATAGATTGGACCAGAAAAGAAACACCTCCTGTCACATAATAGTCAAAACACCAAACGCACAAAATAAAGAAAGAATATTAAAAGCAGTAAGGGAAAAAGGTCAAGTAACATATAAAGGCAGACCTATCAGAATCACACCAGACTTTTCGCAAGAAACTATGAAGGCCAGAAGATCCTGGACTGATGTCATACAGACCCTAAGAGAACACAAATGCCAGCCCAGGTTACTGTATCCTGCAAAACTCTCAATCAACATAGATGGAGAAACCAAGATATTCCATGACAAAACCAAATTTACACAATATCTTTCTACAAATCCAGCACTACAAAGGATAATAAATGGTAAAGCCCAACATAAGGAGGCAAGCTATACCCTAGAAGAAGCAAGAAACTAATCGTCTTGGCAACAAAACAAAGAGAAGAAAAGCACACAAACATAACCTCACATCCAAATATGAATACAACCGGAAGCAATAATCACTATTCCTTAGTATCTCTCAACATCAATGGCCTCAACTCCCCAATAAAAAGACATACATTAACAAACTGGATATGCAACGAGGACCCTGCATTCTGCTGCCTACAGGAAACACACCTCAGAGACAAAGACAGACACTACCTCAGAGTGAAAGGCTGGGAAACAACTTTCCAAGCAAATGGTCAGAAGAAGCAAGCTGGAGTAGCCATTCTAATATCAAATAAAATCAATTTCCAACTAAAAGTCATCAAAAAAGATAAGGAAGGACACTTTATATTCATCAAAGGAAAAATCCACCAAGATGAACTCTCAATCCTAAATATCTATGCCCCAAATACAAGGGCACCTACATACGTAAAAAAGAAACCTTACTAAAGCTCAAAACACACATTGCACCTCACACAATAATAGTAGGAGATTTCAACACCCCACTCTCATCAATGGACAGATCATGGAAACAGAAATTAAACAGAGACGTGACAGACTAAGAGAAGTCATGAGCCAAATGGACTTAACGGATATTTATAGAACATTCTACCCTAAAGCAAAAGGATATAACTTCTTCTCAGCTCCTCATGGTACTTTCTCCAAAATTGACCATATAATTGGTCAAAAAACGGGCCTCAACAGGTACAGAAAGATAGAAATAATCCCATGCGTGCTATCGGACCACCACGGCCTAAAGCTGGTCTTCAATAACAATAAGGGAAGAATGCCCACATATACGTGGAAATTGAACAATGCTCTACTCAATGATAACCTGGTCAAGGAAGAAATAAAGAAAGAAATTAAAAACTTTTTAGAATATAATGAAAATGAAGGTACAACATACCCAAACTTATGGGACACAATGAAAGCTGTGCTAAGAGGAAAACTCATAGCGCTGAGTGCCTGCAGAAAGAAACAGGAAAGAGCATATGTCAGCAGCTTGACAGCACACCTAAATGCTCTAGAACAAAAAGAAGCAAGTACACCCAGGAGGAGTAGAAGGCAGGAAATAATCAAACTCAGAGCTGAAATCAACCAAGTAGAAACAAAAAGGACCATAGAAAGAATCAACAGAACCAAAAGTTGGTTCTTTGAGAAAATCAACAAGATAGATGAACCCTTAGCCAGACTAACGAGAGGACACAGAGAGTGTGTCCAAATTAACAAAATCAAAAATGAAAAGGGAGACATAACTACAGATTCAGAGGAAATTCAAAAAATCATCAGATCTTACTATAAAAGCCTATATTCAACAAAACTTGAAAATCTAAAGGAAATGGACAATTTCCTAGACAGATACCAGGTACCGAAGTTAAATCAGGAACAGATAAACCAGTTAAACAACCCCATAACTCCTAAGGAAATAGAAGCAGTCATTAAAGGTCTCCCAACCAAAAGAGCCCAGGTCCAGACGGGTTTAGTGCAGAATTCTATCAGACCTTCATAGAAGACCTCATACCAATACTATCCAAACTATTCCACAAAATTGAAACAGATGGAGCACTACTGAATTCCTTCTATGAAGCCACAATTACTCTTATACCTAAACCACACAAAGACCCAACAAAGAAAGAGAACTTCAGACCGATTTCCCTTATGAACATCGACGCAAAAATACTCAATAAAATTCTGGCAAACCGAATCCAAGAGCACATCAAAACAATCATCCACCATGATCAAGTAGGCTTCATCCCAGGCATGCAGGGATGGTTTAATATACGGAAAACCATCAACGTGATCCATTATATAAACAAACCGAAAGAACAAAACCACATGATCATTTCATTAGATGCTGAGAAAGCATTTGACAAAATTCAACACCCCTTCATGATAAAAGTCCTGGAAAGAATAGGAATTCAAGGCCCATACCTAAACATAGTAAAAGCCATATACAGCAAACCAGTGGCTAACATTAAACCAAATGGAGAGAAACTTGAAGCAATCCCACTAAACTCAGGGACTAGACAAGGCTGCCCACTCTCTACCTACTTATTCAATATAGTTCTTGAAGTTCTAGCCAGAGCAATCAGAAAACAAAAGGAGGTCAAGGGGATACAGATCGGAAAAGAAGAAGTCAAAATATCACTATTTGCAGATGATATGATAGTATATTTAAGTGATCCCAAAAGTTCCACCAGAGAACTACTAAAGCTGATAAACAACTTCAGCAAAGTGGCTGGGTATAAAATTAACTCAAATAAATCAGTAGCCTTCCTCTACACAAAAGAGAAACAAGCCGAGAAAGAAATTAGGGAAACGACACCCTTCATAATAGACCCAAATAACATAAAGTACCTCGGTGTGACTTTAACCAAGCAAGTAAAAGATCTGTACAATAAGAACTTCAAGACACTGAAGAAAGAAATTGAAGAAGACCTCAGAAGGTGGAAAGATCTCCCATGCTCATGGATTGGCAGGATTAATATAGTAAAAATGGCCATTTTACCAAAAGCGATCTACAGATTCAATGCAATCCCCATCAAAATACCAATCCAATTCTTCAAAGAGTTAGACAGAACAATTTGCAAATTCATCTGGAATAACAAAAACCCAGGATAGCTAAAACTATCCTCAACAATAAAAAAAAAAAAAAGGACTTCAGGGGAATCACTATCCCTGAACTCAAGCAGTATTACAGAGCAATAGTGATAAAAACTGCATGGTATTGGTACAGAGACAGACAGATAGACCAATGGAACAGAATTGAAGACCCAGAAATGAACCCACACCTATGGTCACTTGATTTTTTTGACAAAGGAGCCAAATCCATCCAATGGAAAAAAAGATAGCATTTTCAGCAAATGGTGCTGGTTCAACTGGAGGTCAACATGTAGAAGAATGCAGATCGATCCATGCTTATCACCCTGTACAAAGCTTAAGTCCAAGTGGATCAAGGACCTCCACATCAAACCAGACACCTCAAACTAATAGAAGAAAACTAGGGAAGCATCTGGAACACGTGGGCACTGGAAAAAATTTCCTGAACAAAACACCAATGGCGTATGCTCTAAGATCAAGAATCGACAAATGGGATCTCATAAAACTGCAAAGCTTCTGTAAGGCAAAGGACACTGTGGTTAGGACAAAATGGCAACCAACAGATTGGGAAAAGATCTTTACCAATCCTACAACAGATAGAGGCCTTATATCCAAAATATACAAAGAACTCAAAAAAGTTAGACCAGGGGAGACAAATAACCCTATTAAAAAATGGGGTTCAGAGCTAAACAAAAAAATTCACAGCTGAGGAATGCCGAATGGCTGAGAAACACCTAAAAGAAATGTTCAACATCTTTAGTCATCAGGGAAATGCAAATCAAAACAACCCTGAGATTTCACCTCACACCAGTGAGAATGGCTAAGATCAAAAACTCAGGTGACAGCAAATGCTGGCGAGGATCTTGGAGAAAGAGGAACACTCCTCCATTGTTGGTGGGGTTGCAGACTGCTACAACCATTCTGGAAATCAGTCTGGAGGTTCCTCAGAAAATTGGACATTGAACTGCCTGAGGATCCAGCTATACCTCTCTTGGGCATATACCCACAAGATGCCCCAACATATAAAAAAGACACATGCTCCACTATGTTCATCGAAGCCTTATTTATAATAGCCAGAAGCTGGAAAGAACCCAGATGCCCTTCAACGTAGGAATGGATACAGAAAATGTGGTACATCTACACAATGGAATATTACTCAGCTATCAAAAACAACGACTTTATGAAATTCGTAGGCAAATGGTTGGAACTAGAAAATATCATCCTGGAGTGAGCTAACAATGAATCACAGAAAGACATACATGGTATGCACTCATTGATAAGTGGCTATTAGCCCAAATGCTTGAATTACCCTAGATGCCTAGAACAAATGAAACTCAAGATGGATGATCAAAATGTGAATGCTTCACTCCTTCTTTAAAAGGGGAACAAGAATACCCTTGGCAGGGAAGAGAGAGGCAAAGATTAAAACAGAGACTGAAGGAACACCCATTCAGAGCCTGCCCCACATGTGGCCCATATACATATACAGCCACCCAATTAGACAAGATGGATGAAGCAAAGAAGTGCAGACTGACAGGAGCTGGATGTAGATCTCTCCTGAGAGACACAGCCAGAATACAGCAAATACAGAGGCGAATGCCAGCAGCAAACCACTGAACTGAGAATAGGACCCCGTTGAAGGAATCAGAAAAGAACTGGAAGAGCTTGAAGGGGCTGAGACCCCATATGTACAACAATGCCAAGCAACCAGAGCTTCCAGGGACTAAGCCACTACCTAAAAGACTATACATGGACTGACCCTGGACTCTGACCTCATAGGTAGCAATGAATATCCTAGTAAGAGCACCAGTGGAAGGGAAACCCTGGGTCCTGCTAAGACTGAACCCCCCAGTGAACTAGACAGTTGGGGGAGGGCGGCAATGGGGGGAGGGTGGGGAGGGGAACACCCATAAGGAAGGGGAGGGGGGAGGGGGATGTTTGCCCGGAAACCGGGAAAGGGAATAACACTCGAAATGTATATAAGAAATATTCAAGTTAATAAAAAACAAAAAAACAAACAAACAAACAAAAAAAAGAGGATATTAACGCAAATGCTCAAATTACCCAAGATGCAATGCACAGACCACGTGAAACTCAAGAATGATGCTTCAGTCCTCCTTTAAAACGGAAACAAAAATATTCATAGGAAGGCATAAGGTGGTAAGTTTATTGCAGAGCCTGAAGGGAGGGTCATTCAGAGCCTGCCCCACATGTGGCCCCTGTATATACAGCCATCAAAACTAGATCTAAGAAGTGTGTGCTGACAGGAACAGGATATAGATTTCTCCTGAGAGACACAAGCAGAAAATATCAAAAACAGAGGTGAATGCAAGCAGCAAAGCACTGAACTGAGAACGGGACCCACTTGGAAGAATTAGAGAAAACACTGAAAGAGCTGAAGGGGCTTGCGACCCCATAAGAACAACAGTGCAAAGCAACCAGAGCTTCCAGGTACTAAATCACTACCCAAAGAGTATACATGGACTGACCCTGGGCTTCAACTGAGTATGTAGCATTGAATATCCTTGTTAGGGCACCAGTGAAAGGGGAAGACCTTGGTCCTAGGTTGGACCACCACTATAGGGGATAGATGGGGGGGGGCGGTGGTTGGGGGTGGATGGGGAGGGGAACACCCATATAGATGTGGACAGGGAGGGGTTAGGGGACTGATAAACAGGAAACCGCAAAAATGGCATAACATTTGAAATGTAAATAAGAAATACCCAATTTAATAAAAATGGCAAAAAAAATGAAGAGTCCTTTTGAATCTTTATGTATAATTCTTGTCTTAAAAATACGGATTCAAAGACAGCCATATGTAATTTACTTGGATATAAGTAAATCTTCTAATGTCAGTACAAAAAACTAATGTAATAGACTTACAGAAGATACAATATGAGACCTCTAAATTCATCTTATACTTTATTATATCATTTTAGTAACAAGATTAAAATATTATTATCTTATTCAGACTTCATAAAAATTGAAGACATGTACTTTGTCAAAACATTATTAATATTAAATGAATGTCAAACACTGGAAAGTATTTGCAAAATATTTATCTAATATAAGTATCATAACAAATTTAATGAAAGTAATTAGTTCAATTATAAACTGTAACAATTTTTTAATTAAAGAAGACATTCAGACATTATACACACACACACACACACACTTGTATAGAGAGAGACATTATAACTGCATTTTCACTGTAACACATGAGACTGAAATGCAAAAATGACAATTCAAATCCTACAAACATGTTTCTTTTCATTTGATGTCTTTTGCAGATGACTTAACAAAATAAAGGAACAAATATAAACAATTTATAAATAAGAAAATTAAGTCGGAAGAGCAGATTGCAAAATCTACATGGAAACTCAGGTTTCTCTTCAGTATTTTTTCTGCAAATCTTAAATTGCCATAAAATTGAAGTTTATTAATTAGAGAAAAATAAATATAGATTAAAAAAGCAGGTATGTAGATAAAATGAAAAATAAACCAAAATGTTCAATTGTTTAGAAAGCTTTGAAATGATTTATATGAATAGTTTTGAAATTATTTATTATTTGATTCAACCAGCACAAAATCAGGAGAAAAAAATCAAATATTTCACAATAAATATTTCGTGAATCCATAAAGAACAAGCAATTTTAATTCTCAGAAAGATTATCAAAAGATATAAAATAGTCAACTTATTGCTTCCAAATATTCAGTGATAAAAGAATACTAGGTTTCAGAAGCATGTATAGAGAGGTAAACTTCTGTGGAATGTGGGCATTTGTTTTTTTTTAATTGTACCAAATGCATACCCATATTAAAACAAATAATTAAATATGTGCATATATGATGTGCTTATTACAACATGGAATTTTTCTATGGCTATACACAAAATAGGACTTAAATTACTCCCCCAAGGGTGTTATTTATTCTGTTCTCTTAATAAAAATAATAGTCACATAGCCACATTTTTCTTAATTATACATGAGTCTTCTAAATGATTTTAATATACACATATATATTTAAAAAATTGAATTTATGACAAGTTAGTTAGCAAATGAATGCTTACAGGATGGATGGCATCAAGTGCAGGTGGGTGGATGCAGTCTTATTTCTGAAACTGCAATAACAGAAATTCGTAGACATCCATATGCACAGGTATATATGTAATTTGAAAAAGACACTGGCTGAAAGATGGATTCATTTGTATCTTTCTAATCTTTTAAATCTGTATTCCTCTCCTTGCCAAAGCTCCAGCAGCTGTATTATTGATTTAGATGTTACTTTCTATTTAAATAATAAAACACTCACTGAGAGCACACATTGCCACACTAGATAAATAAGAGAAAATAGGGCCCCAACAATATTATTAAGCCTAGTATTGATACACTGTACCAAGATGTAAGAAAACTGATTACATTCTGTCTGTACTTTGTATGCATTGGTGCAATAGCCAGTGGAGTCCCTCTAGGTATACAGGTTTCATTATTTCAGTGACACTAACAAGGTTCAGAGCCATTGTCTGAGATGTACCTCAAGAAGGATCTTACAGTTATCATACGTGGTGTAAATGATTAAACATGTGGAAACAAGTACCAGTAAAAATTGCTGGAAACTTTTCATTTGTTTTACATTATTAAATACTTTAGTAAGCAATTCAGGAAGAGTGTCTACTGACTCTCATATATTGTTCAAATAAAAACAAACCATGCTTACCCAAATTGGGCATATATAATACATAGTGTTAGAAAACAGAATTTGTGCATAGCAAAGACTATTTCTTTCATAAATACTCATTTATTGAACTAAATGAAAAGGTGTCTTCAAACTAATCCTCCAGCAATCGGACACCTAACATGAGAACAGTCACTGTCACCTAAATTTAAATCACTCCAGACTTTTCATCACCAAATGAGGTGATGCCACGCCATTGTGTTGCTAAGAAATTCTCTAGCCACACATTAACAGTGATGTTAATGTGGTTCTGTAAGATATCCATGTTCATAAGGCAAAATGAATTAGTTTGGATTTGAAAATTTTGTTGCCATCAAAATTTTCTACTGTTCTTAAAATATTTTTGAATGCATGAGTATAGACCTTCGTTAGTTTGTGTGTATCACCAACAGAAATCATAAGAGTATCACATCTCTTACAGCTGCAGTTATAGGTGGCCTGCAGATGTGACGTTCCTCTTGGGAACAAAAACTAGTCCTCTGTAAGTGTAGTAAGTGTTGCTAATGTTTAAGTCCTATCTCTATCCCCAGTCAAAGGATTTCTTTTTGTTGTTGTTGTTTTGTTTTGTTTTGTAATGGTACTTACGGATTTTAATTTAATTAAATAAACTTATTTCTAATTTGACGTGAAAGAGTAAGGGTCTAGAGAGTTAGGTCAGCACGTACATTTTTTAAAGAAATAAGGATGTTAATTTGGTTCCCAGAACCTATATAAAAACAGATGGGTGTGCTAACACAAGTTTGTAATCTCAGCACTAAGGAGGTAAAGACAAGCAACTCAGCTAAAGGAAATTCTCCTAAAGAAGTGACATCATCACTCTTTTGTACTATAAGATACATTATACACACACACACACACACACACATATGTGTGTGTATACATATATAGATAAATATAGATAAAGAGAGATAAAGACACATACACATGTGTATATATGCATATATATCTTTATAGTTTTAATGTATGTGTGTGCATGTGTTTGTGAATGTGAATTTAATACCGGAATGTGCGAACAAACATAGGACAACATTTAGGAGCCTGTACTCTTCTTCCATCAGATGGGATTCTAGAATTGAACTTATTTGGCTATCAGGCTTGCAAAGCAAGCACCTTTACCAGCTGAGATATCTCCCTGGCTCTTTTCTCATCAGAGAAGATACGTCTGCAGCAGGTGGGAACAAATACAGACATCCACCGCCTGCTATTATGAGGAGAGTAAGAGACCTTTCAACATACAACACTTGATGAGATGTTTCAATCAAACCACTCTCCTTAGAGTTCAAGGATACCCATGGCAATGATTTCTGGCACCTGTGCTTAGATATACTGTCCAGATAAGATCAGTTAGAAAAAAGGAAGTCCTACAGTTTCCTCAGAGCTTGGAGAGCTTATTAACAGAATCTTCCAACATTCTCCTATACTTGCAGACAGGAACCTGGCACAACTATCCTCTTAGATGCTTCACCGAGCAACTGATGGAAACAAATGCAGAGACCCACAGCCAAACATTAGGCTGAGCTCAAGGAATCTTGTGGAATATGGGGAGAAAGTAATGAATGAACCAGAGAGTTCAAGGATACCACAAGAAAACCTATAGAATCAATTATCCTTGGCTCACAGGGGCTAACAGAGCCTGAACTACCAACCAGAGAGCATGCATGGAATGGACTTAAGGCATTTACGCATATGTAATAGATATGTAGTTTGCTCTTCATTGGGGACCCCTAGTAGAAGGAAAAATGACTATCTCTGATTCTGTGCCTGCCTTTGATTCTGTTCTCTTTAACTTGGCTGACTTTTCTGTCCGCAGTAGAAGAAGATACACCTAGTCCTGATATGGCAAGGCTGGCTAATATCCATGGGAGGCCACCCTTACTCTGAGGACAAAAGGAGGTGGGAGGGAGAGGGAATAGGAGGGGATAGGATGGGAGAAAAGGAGGGAGGGGAAGTTTTAGTAGCGTTGTAAAGTAAATAAATTAATTTTAATAGAAACCAGGAAAGAGTATAATACTTGAAATGTAAATAAATAAAATATCCAATAAAAATAAAAAAAAATAAATGCATGCATACATACATACATAAGTAAAAATACTACATACAAAGATTTAAATGGAATTGCCCTATGATGGGGCCACAACTTTCTTAACTACCCTACAAAACTTTAAGGTATCATTCTGATACTGAAAAGACCATCTCTCTAGACACTAAAGTGACTCTTAATGACTTGTGCTTATACCCATAGATTAATGCATCAAAAGTCAGTCAGGTAAGTGATAGAACACGGAAAAATCAAGCTGATAATGACCTGGAAGCTCTATCCCTAGCATCTAGCTTTGATAATGATGAGGATCCTATGAACACTGCACAAAGAGAAAAGGAATCACCAGTCTTACTCAGCTGTAAACCTTGTAAGCTATACCAACGACTGGTCTGGCAATGTATGCCAAACAGTGGTATGAACATCATAGAATAACCAGTCTCTTCCTTATTGGCTTTAAATCCTGACATATAAGACGAATCCCATACCTGGCCCTGCTACTGATCTAAGAACTTGTCACTAGCGGTATCACAAACCCAAAGTAGAATCTATTGCTATTGTTCTGTTGGTGAACATGATTTGAAACTGATTCCATTCTTTTAATAAATGTTTCTTTTAATTTCATTATCCAGTCATTTTATGTCCACGGATGTTTTGTATGTATACTACAAGAAGAGGGCTGTGTGAGTAATGAGAGGACCTCTGGAGGAGCACTAAGTGATCCGAATCACAGAACCATCTCTCCAGCCCCTAAAATGACTCTTAATGACTTGTGCATTTACTCGTAGATTAATGCCTCAAGCCTAATCAGAGAGGCTTCTTTTTGTAGTACAAGACAATCAACACAGAGGCCCACAACTGGTCAAGGTAGAGAGTGTAAGAGACCGTGTACTATTCAGCCCTGAATAGGACATCTATTTACACTTCCCCCTACCAAAACTGAGAGATTTTTTGCAGAGAGAAGACAGAAAGAGGGTAAGAGCCATAATCCTTGGGGGAGTACAGGAAACCCTGTCTTTGGAGATGGTAGAGGGGATGCAAATGTGAATTCACAGCTGCTTAGACACCATAAATAAAACCTGTACAGGCTAAGACCAGGAAACAGTCCACCATTGAGAAAGAGAGAGAGAGAGAGAGAGAGAGAGAGAGAGAGAGAGAGAGAGAGAGAGAGAGAGAGACAGAGAGAGAGAGAAAGAGAGAGAGAAAGTCAGAGAGAAACATAGAGACACAGAGAGAAAGAGAGAGACTAAGAGAAACACAGATGAGGGAAGGATGGATTTCAAGTTCTACTCCTAGCTAAGAAGTTGATGGAAGAGGGGAGAATCAGTGTTTTTTAAAGGCATGCCCCATGTAATGACAACTACCCTTGAGTGAAGACCAGATCTCCAAGTGTATATGTACACAATAAATTGAACTTAGTCTGAAACAGCATAATTTAAGGGACTAGGGAATGGGAATAAATCTGAGAGGAGTGGGGTAAGGGATATGTGAACATGATAACATGATCAAAACTTATTTGTCAAACCTCTTAGTAAACTAAAGGAAATAAAAGGGGGAAAGTTGGTATTAATTCTGTTGAACATCTTCAGGTCTGTGGAATTGTTCATTGAGTCTTTAGGCTTTCTGGGTGGCCTGTTTACTTACTTGATTGAGCTTTAGGCCAGTGAAGGATGACGTTTCTTCAGGCCTAACAGTGCCTGAATCACCCAAGGTTTTCCTTTGGCATATATAATTACCCTCATACATAGGTACCCCTGCAATGCATGAATATACACAGACACACAGAAACACAGGCACAGACAGATACACACACACACACACACACACACACACACACTCACATACACACACATGAAATAGGTATGTTTCTGCCTGTGTAAGAGTGATAATGACACACAGGAGAAGGCTTTTATTTAAACTCAAAATAGAATTTTCAGCACAAAAGCTGTCCGGTGACCTTTACGGAATATAAAATGCATCTCTGAGTAGACTTTTTCTGGTAGTCTTTGTACAATTACAGTTAATTGTGATCTTAATTCTTCATAAGATCTCTGATCATGACGTGTCTTATTTGTAAACACTGTGTTTGTTTAGATTATTGATGTTGGACATGGTTGTATTTTTTGAAAATTCTGTATAAAACTCTCAGTGGATTAAAAAGTGAAGAAAGACTGACAACATCCATATTCTATTCTATCCTATTCTATTCTAGCATACATTTTCAGGCAGGTAATGTTCTCCATTATAAAATTACTTGAAGAAGAGTTCATAGAAAATTCTCATTTCTGTAGCCTTATCAAAAATGTTTTTGTATACTTACAGAACAGCAAAAGTCGGCTATTTGTCTGAAAAATATATTGTAATTGAAAGTCAATAATAAATGACTCCTGAAGCCCAATCTGTTTTGTTAATGAACTTACGTATTCCAAGGAATATTATCTTGGGTACATACATCTTTCAGTTAATAATTGGACAAGGTAGTGTTCATTCTGATTTGAAGAAAATGATTAATGATATTTTGATGGTTACGTGACTTTTATCTGTTAAGTAATTTTATGTAATTATTATGTATGAACAGGGTATGATCTTTACCCATTTCACAGGGCATTTCCTATATTTTCTATTCAAACATATAAATAGGGTTTTGGAATATTTTAGTCCTGTGTGATGGAAAACACTGTGAAGTACAGAATTCTGGGAATTAAGCAATATGTCACAGCAAGGCTTAAACCAATTACTGAAGTGGCAGATTTGTTTTCACTGGCTTCTGCTTAGACAGTTTCTGAGTCAGCAGTATAATTCCTATTATCAGACTGAAATATGAATTTGAGTGAAATGGAGCAGGAATAACCAATAAAGTATTTAAAGATGTTATGGTCCAAGCAGTCCAAGACATCTCTCACAACCCATTGTTCCTCTATGATAAGAGAACTTGCAATGACAGAAGTAAACATACATTGTGCTATGGCACTAATCAATCATTGCTACTTAGCAGGGGCCTCTGGAGTCTTGTCCAGTAGTTTCATGAGGATTACAGATCATGTAAAGGCCATTCTTCCTACCATGTAGCCCTTCAAATATACTAAAATATAAATTGTTTCTTAACCAGTGACAGAGAGACACCTGAAAAAGCAGCACAGTCAGGCTCCATTATGACTTGATGTACTGAAGACCAGAATTCTGGAGTAGGTCAGACTGTCTCCTTTCTACAAAAATCTATTCTTAGCGGATTTCTTCTTGTTTCAATTGTCAAAAACTGAAGGCAGAGTATCCCATTTCTGCCCTTATCCTTTTGCAGTACAAACTATTTGTAGCTTGGTCTAGACAGTAAAGTGCTTCTTGATCATTGGTAGGAACCCGAGATGAAGAATATGCTAATATTTGGCATTCAGAATCAATATGTATACATTATAAGGATGTCATTAAGAAGGTAAATGACAATTTGGGAAAGTTGTTGATGAGAGATATTTAATCATG
Source organism: Rattus rattus (assembly GCF_011064425.1). Taxonomy (NCBI): domain Eukaryota; kingdom Metazoa; phylum Chordata; class Mammalia; order Rodentia; family Muridae; genus Rattus; species Rattus rattus. The sequence continues at coordinate 164,984,956 of NC_046156.1, forward strand.
AAAGTAATGTTAAAAAGAAATTAAACAAAAGTTAAAGAGAAATATTTGAATATTCTACATTTCCTATAGAATATCATTTTTTTTTTTTTTTTTTTTTTTTTTTTTTTTTTTTTTTGAGCTGGGGACCAAACCCAGGGCCTTGCGCTTCCTAGGCAAGCGCCTACCACTGAGCTAAATCCCCAACCTAGAATATCATTTTTTCTGAGATAAAATAAAATTAAAATAATAAAAGTTTATGTTTAGTAGTCCACTTAGATGTCATATAGACTGCAATAAGCAAATAGCACTTATTACAGGAAAGGTGATTCCTAATCTGTGCTTCAGTGTCATTGCATCTACTAATGTGAACTCCAGAAAAATCAAACAGATAGACAGACACAAAATCAAAATCTCTAATATCCAATAATTATTAAATGTGTTCAAAAACCTCTATCAATAGGAGGAAATTATCTGAAAATCTCCTGGCTAAAAGTCTCCAAGGATGAATCAGGACAGCATACTAGTTGAAATCTACTGGCCCAATTCATGTTCCAAATTATTAGGATTAATTTTAATTTTCTGTCCAGTTTGTGAATTATGAAACAGATGTAACATTGAGAAAATACAATAAGTTCTAGAAGAGGAAGGGCAGAAAAAAGTGTGCAACCATGCTCCAATATAATAATAAAAATAAAAATAATAATAACATAATAATAATAATTTCTTTCAATATAACCTACATCAACTGTATTTATACTAAAACACATATATCTGTTATCAATTTATAAAGCAAAAATATCAATTAACCCCTTATGAATAAAGAGCAGAACAATGCTCTACTTAAATTAAAACAGTTCTCCATTTTGCTTGCATAATGAATCAATGATAAACACAATCTGCTTTTGATAATCAGTGGAGGCAAAGAACCAATTCCAGAATGTTGTCTTCCAATCTCCATATGCATTCTAAGATATTCTAAAATCCATATGCATGCAAAAAGAAAGTTAATAGGTTTAATCTTAATTAGACAACTATAAAACAGCTCTTCCTCCAAGGCTCAGAGATGACTATAGAAGAACAGAAGTAAAAGTTGTAAGGGAAAAAGCTAGTGCATGTCTGCATCCAAACAGGGTCCTGTAAACATCATAGAGCTTATGTAGACACAACCCATTGGCTGTGACTGTGGGCACAAGATCTGTCAAAGACTAAAGTAGACAGAATTCCAGCATGAACAAGGACATGTCATGGAGTCACCCTTTAGTTGACGAGTTACTGTTGAGTAATGGCTCCTTGGTGAGGAAGAGTCGTTTTACTTCGGGGAAGTGATCCCTCATATTTACTCATATCTATGTACTCATACTTCAGTACATAGGCCTGCTCATATGCCATCCTGCCAGCACTGACTGTTTTATATATATATATATATATATATATATATATGTATATATGTATATGTATATATATGTATATATGTATATGTATATATGTATATATGTATATATGTATATGTATATATGTGTGTATATATGTATATATATGTATATGTATATATATGTATATATAATGTTAATGTAATGTAATATAATGTTTAATATATATATTAAAGTGTACATGATATTGAAAAGAAATAATGGTAGAGAGCCTGAGGAAAAAACTTGAGGGAGGGTAATGATAACTTCCTTTTTTATATTAAATAATTTTTAGAAAGAAAAAGTATTTGATTTTGAAGATGTGGAATGAGAAAAATCCCATGGGCAGCTTTTTGTGTTTAAACGCACATGTTCTCAGCTTCATGTGACAGTTCCTACCATTATCCTCAGAAGAACAAGACCTTCTGATCTAGTCTCAGGAGTGAGAGAACACGGCAAAGCAAATACTTTACCACCCTCTTCCACAGATATTTTTCTTCTACCGTTACACTGTTTTTAGATATATTTTATATTTTGGTATAACAAATATTACCTGCTATCTAATTTTGATGACATTGAATGGATCATTGTGGATTTCAAGTGGTTTTCTGTCCTAAGTCAAACTTTGGCCCTCAGTTTGACTAGCATTACTGGTAGAAGCATGTCTATTGCAAGCAAAATGGGAAGTTGGGCTTCTTGTGTGCCCAGGCTGTTGAATCTGTGCAGGACTAGAGATTGGGAAATGAGTACTTTTGAGACTATTCTAGACTAGCACTGGAGGCAAATAGATCTCCCAAGTTTAAGCATAAATACTATGAGGATATGAAAATACTAATAAGTGTGAAAAATAATAAATGGAAAAGATATTAATATAAGGATTAACATCCTAGAGAGGACTGTGGGTGGATAATTTTAAAGTGAGGAATTCAGAGTAAAGGAACAATGCTCTTGCTGGTCTTTTCTTTGTATAATATGTTTTCTTACTTTGTATTTTTATATGGGGTGTGTGTGTGTGTATGCGTGTGTGTGTGCGTGTGTGTGTTTACATATGGTTTTTGTGCTCTTCCTTCCTTCCTGCTTTTCTTCTTCCTTTCTTTCGATTTAAAATTCTATTTGCCTGTATTATAACGGGAAGGTGGGTGGAGTTGAATATGTGAGGAAGTGGGTAGTATCTGGTAGGAGATGGGGAAGGTGAAGTCATAACCAGAATAAATTGTGTGAAAAATTTATTTTCAATAAGAAACCAAGCAAGCAAGCATACAGACTTGCTCAACCCCATCCTGATTAACACATCTAAAACACAACTTCATCTAAAGGTCTGCGACCACTGTTAAAGGTAGAACGGAGAATTTGTCAGAGCATGAGACACACAGTGTTTGCTCTGAGTTCCTGTTTTCTAGAATTGTCAGACGCAATGACTGCAAGCCTTACCAACATGGTTTCCTGCATATAATCTGCACAGTCATGACAGCAATTGTCATACTAACATGGACAGGTCCAGAAGATTCCATGGTCCAAGAAGTATTACAAGCAACTAAGTAACATTGAGGGGACTAGAAATAAAATCTCAAGTAAAAAAAAAAAACAGCTGATTGATTGGTTATCTGTTACAAAATGATACAAAGTGGGCAGTCCTGAAAACGTAAACACAAGTAATATTATATGAACTGATTTGATGTTCTGAATTAAATGAAAAAGAACAAATAACGGTATATGAAAGTATCTGGACAGAGGAAATAGGAGGAAATAATTATGCAAATATATTATAATCTCAAAAATAAAAGAAGAATAAAATGAGCTTAGATGTAAAATACACAGTTCTTGGGGAAAATTATGTGAATTATGGATACAATTTGGAAATATTAAGTATCCCAAAAATGTTCCCTAATGTAATAGGGGGTACATATTTCTTACTTACCTAAGAAGAGTGCTGGAGAACACATCGCAGCTGAAGGATTTATACATATACTGTACTTCTCTTCTTTACATTTGGCTCCAGATGTGTGTGTGTGTGTGTGTGTGTGTGTGTGTGTTAGAAACTATTATTTAAAATTAATGTATCTTAGACCAAATTCTCAAACAAAATCCAGCCATTTTTCTTAACTTTGGCATACAAATTTTTATCTTTCTTTAATTAGATTTGTGATGTAGTAAAGCTAATTTCAAATTCTAACACCTCTCTCTCTCTCTCTCTCTCTCTCTTTCTCTCAGCTTGTACTACCATCAACTCTAACACATATTCTGGGAAACGAAAAAGGTAATTCTCTATAAATTTGTTGTTTTCTAGTAAATCCCACTAATTAAATCAAAATGTCTTATCCTTAACAAATAGTTTCTATAGGTTATTAAAAAATAAAGTTGAAATTTGAATGGTAAGAAGTTGCAAAAGCTAAAATCAATGAAATAAATACATAATTAGGGGATAGTTTACATGAACATCCTTAATATCCTATGCAGTATCAGTGTAATACATGTGTACTGCTGTGCTTTCTTCTCCGTAATTAGAGCATTGTCAATATTTATAGAAGCTTTTTTATAATTCTGCCATATTTCTTTCAGTTTTTATTGTAAAGCATTAAAGTTTATATAAAGTAATGCATCAAGTATGCTTCTTAAGAAAATATATTGAAGCAATAATTTGACTTTTATAGGGGTATTATATAATTTGAATCAATTATTGCATAGTAAATTTGAAAATATGAACATTATTATATTGCTATATTGTACGTCAAAAATATTTAAAACTAAAATAAAATACATGTGGCTTGTTCTTCATTGCACTCCTAATGCTTTTCCTTTATACCTCATCATGAACACTGTCTTAATGAATGAAAATTTCCGATATACAAGCAATTCATATGAGCTAATTTTTATGTTATTAGAAATATTTATGTAAGGAATAAAAGAAAAATAAGACTATAAACCTTTAACAGATCCAGTGGCACTAAATGGAGGGAGGAAAAGATTGAGTAAAATGAAATAATCATATTATAATATCAAAAGAATTTTAAAAATTCAACATTCATGCCACATAATGTTATTGAAAAAACCTTTAATAAAAAATATCTATTCCAATTATCTATTTACACCTTGTCCATAAATAACTTATGCAATGGCTTTCCTTATTAATTATATGTAAAGACAACTAGTCTCCATGATACCCCTGAAACTGACTTCAAATCTGATATTTCAGAGCATGCGTTACTGGTGCATAGATGTGCCACATTAACTCTTAAAATGTTGTAGCTGCATTATTTAATACTCTAATGATGTATCTGGGGCTGGGTTATTTGCAAAGAAAAGAGGATTATTTAGTTTAGCATGCTGTTAGCTGAAGTTCTAAATATTACAATACTGGGTGCTGGCTGTACCATATCATGTTGGATGATACCATACATAGACTCAAGCCAAAAAGATAGAAGATCAGAGTGCATCATTCAGAAGAAGCCTGTCTTCCGCCTTTATTGCAATCTCTTTTGTTAGGAACTGAATTTGCCAAAAACTGTAAACTCTGTAGAATTCTCAAAGAACAATTACTTTACACTAAGCACTTGCTAGTTATTAAAAGTTTCCAAATATTTTAATACCTCTATATAGAGGATCAAGCCGCCATACATGAACCCTTGGAAGAAAAACATGAATCCTACTTAAACAGTAGCAATGACTGTAAGAGATTGCTCTGTTCTTCTCAACCATCTAATGTTGCTCCTCTCATCTTTCCTTTTACAGCAGTCTCTACTCTTACATGTAGTATTACATTTTATGAATTTATCATATCAAAATCTATGTTTTTGACATATTCTTTATTCCATATATCTGTATATCTGAAACTCTGGTGTTCCTATTTTTTTTTTATCTGAAAGCAACAATCATATTGTAGCACTTGGGTTTGTGTCATGGCTTATTATTTAGGACATGTGACTCTCTTTCTAGTCTGGAAATATAGTCATATGAGATTTAGCCTAAAAAGTTTAGAATACTGAAGATACAATTCACAGACCACCTGAAGCTAAAGAAGAAGGAAGACCAAAGTGTGACTGCTTCAGTCCTTTTTAGAAGTATGAATAAAATACTCACAGAAGGAAATATGGAGACAAAGTGTGGAGCAGACTGAAGGAAAGGCCATCTAGAGACTGTTCCACCTTGGGGATACATCCCACATACAGACACCAAACCCAGACACTATTGTGCATGCCAAGAAGTGCATGCTGACAGGAGCCTGATACAGCTGTCTCCTGAGAGGCTCTGCCAGAGCCTGACAATCACAGAGGCAGATGCTAGCAGCAAACCATTGAACTGAGAATGGTGTCCCCATTGGAGGAGTTGGGGAAAGGACTGAAGGAGTTGAAGGGGTTTGCAACCCCATAGGAAGAACAAGAATATTAACCAACCAGATTCCCAGAGCACCTAGAAATTAAACTACCATCCCAGGAGTACATAGGGATGGATCTATGGCTCCAGCTCCATATGTAGCAGAGGAAGGCCTTCGTGGCATCATTGGAAGGGGAGGACCTTGGTCCTGTCAAGGCCTAGGGGAAATGTCAGGGTGGGGAGGTGGAAGGGATTGGGTGGGTAAGGGAGCACTCTCATAGAAGCAGGGGACAGGGGATGGGATAGAGGGTTTTCTGGAGGGTAAATCAGGATAGGGGAAAACATTTAAATTTTAAATAAAAAAATCCAATAAAAGGAGAAAAAAGAAAATACAAATAAATTCTTATGATCACATTCTTAAAATATATCCATAGCTACACAAACTCCTACAAATCAAAAGAATGTTCCATTGTTTTCAGTGCTCTTAAAGACCACTAAGTTTGTTTCTTCAGTTGTGTTATGTATATTGCAATATATGTATGTGTGTAGAGTGTAAACCTCCACGTATGGGTGTTTGCACATGTTCATGGATACTGACCCATGGAGGTCAGAGGTTGACCTCTGTGTCTTATGCAGTCGCTTCCCACCTTTATAATTTGAGCCAGGATCTCTCACTGATTCTTTTTGCCTGCCTCGTATCCTCTCATACCCAACTCTAGCTTAATGATTGATATAAAAATGTCTACTCATTTATTTTCCTGGCAATAGACTATTAGTGATCATAACAGAATTAAACAACGATGATGACAAAAAAAAAAAAAACAAACTTAAGTTGAGTCCCAGATCAGTTACACTATGTGGGAACATGTTCTGATTATTTTGAAGGATGTTATGTAATTAAATATTATATGACTTTGAGTAGTGTGTATTTATTTCTATAAATATATATTTTCCAATTAACTATAATACATATATAGTATATTTTTTTCACTTAAGAGTAACAGTAGATTTGACTAGTGAATTTTAACAGAACTGAGAAAATGTTAAGACATTTTCTGTTTTGTGTTTTCATGTTTTTTTTTCCCATGCTTTGAAAATAGATGATGAGTCTTTGGATTTTTGCACTGCCCTCCTGTGGTGACAATAATGAGTGAAATTACTCTGTTTGAAAGAAAGCTAAATAAAATGTATAATTATAGTTATTCTGAAAAATTTCATAGTATCAGGTGTTTACTGTGTCATGTATGTTTTCATAAAATTCAATTTACATAATTTATAATGGACTGTTATATCTCATCATAATAACCAATTTTCTACTGTAAGTGAAAGCAAAATAACAAATTTTCTCATCAATGCTAATGGATGCCTCACTTTATTTAAAATTATTAATGAAATGTGCATCCCCATCATTTGATGTATTAATCCATAGTAGATTTAAAATTCACTGAAATTGAATAATTGTGAAATGCCTTGTATCTACAACATATTAGTTTCCCATTGTTTCCACTGCATATTACCACAATCTCATAATCTTAATACAACATGAGCGTTATTATCTTATTGTACTTAAACTTCATAAAGTTTGACATGGTTCACTAAGATTAAACCAAAGTAACAGTGAGGCTGAATTACATTATGGATGGTCTAAGCATAACTCCTTTACTTGCTTTGTGAATATTTTTTAAAGGGCTAGGGAAATCACAGAGCAATTAAAAACACTGGTGACACTTATAAAATCTCTTATAATGTTTCCATCACACACTTGAGATGGCACACAACCACCCATAACTTGAGGAACTATGGGTTATTGGAGGTATAATAATATAATGTTCTCTTATGACCTCTGCATGTAACTGCATATCACACACACACACACACACACACACACACACACACACACACACACACACACACACACACCCCTGAGTCTAATGTCAGCTTTAGCAAATCAGTACTGGGATTCTGTCTAGTGAAAACTTGTACAAGGCTTCTAGATGCTCTCACAGTCTCTGTGGATGCATATGTGCTTTAGTCCTGCTTTCTCGGGAAGATATTTTATGTTTGGAGCCACCTGCTACCTTTCACTCTTCCAATCCTTCCTCTTCTTCTATATAGAGCCATTTTCTTTGAGGGGAAAAAATATAATAAACATATCTCATTAGGAAACTGAGTGCTCCAAACTCTCCTACTCTCTGAACATTATCTGGTTTTAGATTTCTTGGTTAATTCCCTTCTTTTGCAAGAATAAGCATCTCTGATGACCTTTGTATGCACTAAATTATGGGTACCGCTATATATCATTAGAAGTAAATTCACTACTATGTTCCTTTTAGCAGAATGTTAGCGGCAGACTTTCCCCTAGGGCCAACTCCCAGGGAATCTCAGGTTCTTGGCCACTAAAGCAATGTCAGGAATGGGTTTCATTTAATGGACTGGACCCTTAAATATGATTAAAATTGGTTGATTATTTTGATAAAATTTGTGTCACTCATACAGTTTATCGTGCAGTCAAACTGCTACTGTAAAATGAAGAATTTGGGATGGTTGTTATTATTTTCCTCCCCCAGCAGTGGTTTTAGTTACCTTATGGCACCATGAATGCTACTCTGTAGGAATGAAATATTTATACTCATGTACAAGACAATGTGCAATTAATAAAAGGGATTCATGGTTTATTCATGTGCCCAGTATCAAAGAAATCAAAGGTTCACCTTATAAAAACATATGCTCATTATTGTCATAAAAACAGTCTAGAAAATATTTGATAAAAACATTTTTGGAATTTATACTCTCTGAGTAAATTTTTTAAATAAAGTTTAAGAATTATTTTCAACAGACTATACCTGAGTGAGTAAGAGTTTTAACTCCAACTAAGTCAAAATTTTTGAAGTATACATAAAAATTATGAGAATGCTCTGATTATATATATATATATATCAGTGTAGGCACAATAATAATTATTAGCAGGTAATATGTCAACTATTTAATAAATTACAGGTAAAATAAAACAGACATCAATATTATATTCTATTTCCTTATAGCCACAGTAGAGAATTAAGATCTCTCTCTGGTTTCCAGAATTTTTGATCATTATTCTTTTGTGGGAACACAACACTAACCTCTAAATAAGCAGCGGAATTTAAAGAGGTTCAAATATTAAAGCAAAGTAAATATGATTCAATATGTTTTCTGTCATTGCTATGAAGCATATATTCTAAGTTACCTCAAAGCTTCAAATAACCAATCATTTATCTCTACTCTAGTCATCAACAAATTAGAAGTTATCCCATTTTCCTATCTTCATTTTACTTTTCAACCAGATGATATTTTAGGTTTGCTCACATCACTTACAATTTAGTAGACTATTTTCACAGTGAATAACTGTTCACCATTTTTAAAAACAATAATTTTGTGTTTAGATGAAATTTGTTTTCTTGCTAGTTTTAATGTTTTATGTATAATGCAAGCTCTTATGCTTACAATTTCCTTTGTCTATGTGAGTTCACCTATAGTATACAGTCCAGTTTAATAATAATCACACAGGGCATTAACGATTTCACCTCCCACTGTTTTCAGTTTTCTCTCCCTAGAATTATTTTAAAGTACCCTATGACAATTATCAAATTGCTCATTTCTGTGACTTGAACTGGAGAACAATTATAGTTCATTACTATTTTTAATATTACTTTTGGGAAGGAAACCAAAATATGTTCATCTGTTATTTGCCAAGAAAACAATTGGTATCAATTTTTTCTGAATACTTTTTTCCTCTATGCCTAAAACTAAATTGTTGGAAACCATATAGTTTTATAGCACAAATAATTTAGTAAATTTCTGGACTGGTTGTCTAGTAACTTAGCCTAAAAGACATGTGAAATTCAGTTAAATGTATCTGTACATTCATACAGAACATGCATATCACTCCATATAATGTATATTTCCCAATAGACTGCAACTTATTTATTATGATAGACTTATATTCTTCAAGTTTTCTCTCCCTTTTCAGGTGTATTGGACCAAATAAAACAGAAATGATGAAATGATTATGAAAATAGAATTGAAAATCCAGAAATGAAACCAAAATTCTATCTATGGTCACTTCATCTTTGACAGAGTTGCTAAAATCATACAAAGGAAAAAAGATTGCATTTTCAACAAATGGTGCTGGTTCAACTGGAGGTCAGCTTGTTGAAGAAAGCAGATCGATCCATTCTTATTGCCCTGTACAAAGCTTAAGTCCAGGAGGATCAAGTACCTCCATATCAAACCAGTTACACTCAAAGTAATAGAAGAAAACATGAAAAAGAGCCTCCAACACATGGGGACTGGAGATAACATCCTGAACAAAACACCAATGGCTTATGCTCTAAGATCAAGAATCGACAAATGGGACCTCATAAAACTGCAAAGCTTCTGTAAGGCAAAGGATACTGTCATTAGGACAAAATGGCAAC